>NW_003207106.1:0-1077 GCF_000006405.1 Perkinsus marinus ATCC 50983 | reverse complement strand
AATGCCACATTATTTATTCTAAAATTCAAGTATGCAGCACCGTGTGACCACAACTTTACTTGAAGAAAGGCACGAGCCACATCGTCCCAAGAAACGTATGGTGCTAACCGCCATCGCAACAATACTTTTTGCAGTGCCTGACTCAACGTAGACGTATCTCCAGAACCCAAATACCGATTCAAAGGTCGAGCATCAATAGTTACCCGTAGTGGTTGTGTGGGATGTCCTGGACGAAGTACCACCACTGCACTCATAATAGGAGGATTCATCAACAATTCGTCTTTTGTGAGTGGTCGGATATGGCCCTGAGAGACCATATCTTCAAGCTCTGATGAAAGTCGGCAAAGCCACTCTTGTCCAAGGGTGGCAAGCTTCTTACAAGTCACACGATCACGAGCCGCTGCTACCGAGCTCTGAAGGCCTGGCGTATTACAGTCAGGACGATCTTCGCTCAACCATGGAAGGCCAACACGAGCACGAGTCCCACCACTATCATCTTGAACATAGTCTACTTTTAAACGTGAATACTCTACCGATTCAGACTCACCAGGGGATGGAGTCATTAAGTCTGGTGGGCGATCAATATCATTAATGAGAAAGTCCGCCTTCCCAGGCAATACCGGATCCAGAGCCGATGTCGCCATATCACCGGTGGTATCACATTTAGCCGACATACTAAAAACCTCCACAAGTGGGGGAGACGATATCGGCGTAGAACTTAGCTGACAGGAACCAGAAACAGAATGAGGTCGAAGAACAACATGTGGCCCAAGCCTCAACACCTCACCATTATCATCACCCAAATGCCAAGCAACAGTTCCAAAATCAGTAACAAGTTGGTGTACCGATAAAATGCCACTAACAGTTAGACCTTCAACAACAAGTACATGCGTATAATAACGACGATCACCACAAACAAAGGCAACAAGCTTAGCCTCCTCTACGAACTGCGATGTACCATTAGCAAATATTAAACGAACTGGTTTCGGAAGGCGTACTGACCGGGCATCGCATAACCAAGGATGAGTCTCCTTATCAATCAGATGAAGGGCACAACCACTATCTAGCAACCAAGCA
>NW_003200671.1:0-1280 GCF_000006405.1 Perkinsus marinus ATCC 50983 | reverse complement strand
CGATGGTAATTCGACCATATAGCGGTACGTGATGCCGTCCAGTCTTCGCGTTCGCTTGTCCGCAGCATCATAGCCGAGTTCAGAAGCATTACCGTTCTCCCTCATGATAAAAGTGAGTTCGAAAGGCCATCCATCGAGTGGAAAAGCTGCTCGCTGCTGCCAGTGGCAACTCGTCGCACCGTCAACCGCCCGAGATTTGGCTGTAGGTAGCATCCAATGTTCGGAATATTGGGAATATTTTATTCCGGTATTAGTCACGTTGAGTCGTTTGTAGATGTTTGTGAGCTCCATAGGAGGCTCTTAGCGCACTAATCACAGTTTTAGTTCCTCCGGGGGAAGGCTTATGCAGGAAGCTGTCAACCCGTATTCCAATCTGGCTTTTCTCGACACCACTTCTTATGATCGAGGTTGGTGTTGAGCGACTCACACCCTGCGGAGGCGCTGCTCCAAAGACTCATCGAATCCGCAAAACTCTTACCTAGCATTGTTTCTGGGAGATAGTCTAATACGCCTCGCTGGACATTCTTTTCGGTTGTGAAGTCCACTTATAATCCATACAGTTCATTATCAGGTATCACATAAAGCCTTTCCCTGGAAAGTTTCCAGCAAATCCAAAGTTCCATATCTCGTCAGAGTATCTCTCATTCTCAAAAGAACCACTTCAAGACTTGAACGTAGGTTTCCATCATGCGATTAGGGACCGTACAGTAATAAACTGGTAGAAACCTCCCACGGCTATGACGTACTAATATAATGAACTGTTCAGCAAATTTCAGAGGATAGACCACAAAGGTAGCGTCGAGACATATGTGACACCCACTGAATGATATTCTTCCAACAATTCACATTCTGCATGCCATTTGCTGGCGTGTGTGGCAGCAAGGTCTCGAGCAATGCATTGAGCCGTGTCTCCATTAAGAGGCAGGCAACCTTGCGCTGACATTTCCTGTCGAAGTTATTCCGAGTTTTCGATGTGAGTTATATTCTGTTCTCGCATGTGCCGCCTCTTGTGGGACAGGTGCGCATGCAATATACGAGCCCCATCACCCCCTCCACCGCTCCCGACCTCGTGCTGTATGCTGTCCCACTCTTTCGGGAAGAGTGTTTGCATCTGATCACGTCCAATGATAGGGCAGATCGTAGCGAGACCGACACCTACTTCATAGAAGAGTCTACTTGACTTCGTTGCTCCACCCCCCGTTGTAAGTGGCGTGGGAGACTTATTTTTCTCTGGGGCACATTTCTTTTGAGTACGCTCGCGTGTAAGTGGTTAGATATGC
>NW_003215806.1:0-1920 GCF_000006405.1 Perkinsus marinus ATCC 50983 | reverse complement strand
AGACTGTGATATTAATAATACTTCATGCTACTCGGCTATAATCGTGCGTCAAATCTCTCATTTCAAATTTCTGGTACTTCAAAGGACCAGATCAGGCTCGGTCGGATTCGTCTGTCTATAGATCGGCTCTCTCTCACCAAGCTGACCTCTCACGAAGTCACTCGTCGGCGGATGATCCTCTCAATGAAGGAGCCGGGAAGATCGCCAGCGAAGGGCGAGTACTCGCTAGCCCACAACTCAGAACGAATCGGCTTCCTCTGGGGTCGGATCGACCTAACTCCACCAGGATCGGCCCATCTCGCCCTCAGTCCGAGGGTGAGGTAACTCTTGAGATTCTCGTACTGAGCAAACACAGCGCAGTCAACCGGGTCAAAGCCGCCCTGGTCTCCGATCAGATCTAATACATCTTCTTTGACCTCCTCAGGAGCAGACTCCACAAACAGACTCAAGTCGGCTTCATCTTCGATCGGCTCCTCCTGGACCTCGGAGTGCTCCTCGAACATAGCATAGCCCTCATCGAGCGCCGTGCTCTTAACTCTCAAAGTAGTCGCGATAGTTCGGACCTTATGTCCCACCGAGATCGCCAATATATGTCGCGACTCTTCGACTGGGCCGTACGCACGAGCAGCGGCGACCGGTCCACCGTCTTGCAACTCAACATTATCAGCTGTACTCATCTAGTAGTCCAGTAGTAATATCGGAGTGATAACAGGTGACCAACAAGTGGGAAAAGACTAGGAAAAAACCCCTGCACGATCAGTACTACGCAGGAAAAGAAGGTAATACATAGTGCGTCACAATTAGGCTCCTTCAGACCAAGTCACGTCACATTAATAGTATTGTAATCTTGTATTTACTCAATAATCTAGTAATCTCTACGGATGACACTGATAACAATAAATCTGGACGAACGACGAACAATAATCATAATATCTAGCCCAATCTCCACTTCCCTCTAGCCCAATCTCAACTTCCCTTCACACCAACTCATCGGGAGACGTAAAATTCCTTTCGTATCCGTGATGGTGTTCGCTCGCGTATGCACGAGTCTCGCTCGCCCATTATTCGTTGAATGAAATTCTATTCTTGATCTAGATTCTAGAGTCCCGTCATGTGCAGCGCGACGCCACTGGCGTCATGATGCAGCATGAAAGACTAATCGAACGAGTTACTGTTGACGGTCGCCGGTATATAAATTCACTCGCATGGATGCCCAGCACGATCCGCGGCAAAGTTCGCAGCAGTTGATTCAGCAGACAAGATTCTTGTCTATTTGTCACAAGAAGTTCTCAAATGCAATATGATCTCTAGGAAGGCTTGCGAGAATGAATTGTGTCAACGCATTTGCTCTTAATTACGCGATTATCCCTTCACCGCCAATTGTGAAACTTTCCGAAACTTTCGGAAAAATTCCCGGAAAGTTTCCGCCGTTTTCAAACCCTTGTTCCGACACCCTGATTCCAGAGAAGAGAACTTGAACAGCTGCATCTTGCAGGTTAAGGTAACTTGGTTACCGACCGATGACTCATTTCCATAGGAGTTGGACAGGTTCAGGCAACAGGAGAAGATCGAGTCCTTGCTGAAAGAACGCGCGTCGAATATCAAAGAGATGCAAGAAAGAGAAAAGACGATTGAAGATGAGGAGAGACGAATGAGCGAATCACAATCAAGAGTTAGAGCAGCTCAGATTCGTACTTGATTACAAGATAAAGGTGAGCTGAGATTTCATCATCGGTTGTAGTTATGACCTGCTGGAAGGAATTGAAGAGCGAAGTCGATCCTAAGTCGGCCGAGATTGCAACGATGAGGGCTCAGATGATTGATCTGAGATCAACCTCATCATCAAGTCATCATGGGCAATTAAATTGAAGATGAGCTGCGTTGGAGAGCCCCTTCCGATTTTGCTCCATTGTCGATAAA
>NW_003204113.1:0-1562 GCF_000006405.1 Perkinsus marinus ATCC 50983 | reverse complement strand
TCTTGAAAGCTACCTTGTTCTCCATTACAATCGACTTATAGTTCATAGTAGAATGTGAGTGGCTGCTCTCGGAGTTACAGGAGTCTATCAGGAGTCGGTCTCCTAGGGTCTACATTACCTATTCCTAAGGATCTATATTCCTCTATTTAGAGTAAGTAGTAGCTAACGTGAATTATTAATTCTACAGCACGAGTATCTAATACCAATAAAGTGGGATGAACGCCATCGAAGTCATAGGAGACCCATCCTTTAACATCAACTATCACCACCGCGGCTATTGATGATGATGATGATACTCTATCATTGAAACATCATACATACTGTATTTGTAACACAACTCCATTGAATAGGTACCACTACTATTGATATAGAAGCAGAATATTGACCGATAATAGATTGATAGTCATTTTGTTTGTCATTATCCTACCCCCTCTCCTACAACATACATCTAGTATATCGGGATGATGTGCATGATGATGATGATAGTGGTCATTGCTTATTCGAATACTGCTTATAGCGATGCTTGGGTCCAACCTAATGGTGGTAGTGGTACGAATGTCATTGGGTTGTTGCTCCTTGTGGTAGACAATGTTGGTAATCATTACACTACCTGTGATTCTTGTTGTTGTTGTTGTTGATGACTATTATTATCATCTTCATCTCTCTCATCTCGTGAACCTCGTCGACTCGAATGATGATGACGACGATACATCCCTTGTACTGATGATGATGATGATGATGATCTTGTACGCCTCCTATTCTTTCTATCATCATCATCATCATCATCATCACGTCGACGACGACGAGGAGGAGATGATGGAGATGATGATGCTCTCTTGTGTCGTCTAACCCTCTCCCCCTTCTCCTCCTCCTCTACTCTGTGTTCCTTTATATCTAATGATGATGATGATGATGATGAATGCGATAACGAAATGGATGGAGATACGAATCTACCTCCATCCACCGCATGATTGTCTGGAGATAATTCTTTATCATCCCCACTACTCTTGTGTGCCAATCGAATCTAATGATGATGGTGATAATAATAGTGACGATAGTATAAGTAGTATAAGTAGTAGTAGTAGTAGTAGTAGTAGTAGTAGTATGGCTATACTACTACTAATACTACTAATACTACATTAATAATATTGCCATCTATCTGAGCATGATCAAGATGATATATAGCATCTTTAGCGGCCTCTTTATTTGGTAATGTAATATGAGCATATCCTTTAGGGAGATTAACTTTATCATCTATAGCAAGATGAACATCAATAACTTCAGCAAAAGTACCTGATTCGTATTATTATGTCACTTATACTATTATTCATTAATACTACCGAATATCTCATAAAGATGGTCTTCATTAATATTACGTGTGAGATTGGATACGTGTAGAATAGTAGTTAATGATGATGAAGGAATACGACCTAATAATGAATATAATCCAAAAATGATAGTGGTATACTACTACTAGTACTACCTTCTTTATTATTCTGACCCCTATCCATTTTAGTATTACTGCCTCTACTCCTACTCCTACTATATCTTTTATTGGTGTT
>NW_003214735.1:0-1021 GCF_000006405.1 Perkinsus marinus ATCC 50983 | reverse complement strand
GATTAGGTATATGAATCAATAATTTTCCTGTCCCGTTCACAGAATGGGCCATCCTGCTCCTGGTTCTCGTACCAGACCAAAAATTTATGGTGCTATAAGCCACTTGCCAGGATTGAAACAGACGACTTTCTGCTTTCAAAGCAGACGCTCTGCCACTAAGCTAAAGTGGCGCACAGAATAAGTACATAAATCGATAATCTTTCTGTATCCTTTGCGGAGTGAGCTGACATGCTCCTGCTTCCCGTATCAGACCAGAGCCTAATGCTGCTGTAAGCCACTTGCCAGGATTGAACTGACGACCTTCTGCTTACGAAGCAGACGCTCTACCACTAAGCTAAAGTGGCGCACAGATTAAGTATATGAATCAATAATTTTCCTGTATCCTTTGCGGAGTGAGCAAACCTGCTCCTGCTTCTCGTACCAGACCAGATATTTATGGTGTTATAAGCCACTTACCAGGATCGAACTGACGACCTTCTGCTCTCGAAGCAGACGTTCTGCCACTAAGCTAAAGTGACACACCAGATAACTGCATAAATCAATAATCTTCCTGTATCCTTTGCGGAGTGAGCAAACCTGCTCCTGCTCCTCATACCCGACTAGAGCCTAATGCTGCTGTAAGCCACTTGCCAGGATTGAACTGACGACCTTCTGCTTACGAAGCAGACGCTCTACCACTAAGCTAAAGTGGCGCACAGATTAAGTATATGAATCAATAATTTTCCTGTCCCGTTCACAGAATGGGCCATCCTGCTCCTGGTTCTCGTACCAGACCAGAAATTTATGGTGCTATAAGCCACTTGCCAGGATTGACCTGACGACCTTCTGCTTACAAAGTAGACGCTCTGCCACTAAGCTAAAGTGGCACACAAAATAATTGCATAAATCAATAATCTTCCTGTATCCTTTGCGGAGTGAGCTGACATGCTCCTGCTTCCCGTATCAGACCAGAGATTTATGGTGCTATCAGCTACTTGCCAGGATTGAACTGACGACCTTCTGCTTACAAAGCAGACGCTCT
>NW_003206762.1:0-1780 GCF_000006405.1 Perkinsus marinus ATCC 50983 | reverse complement strand
GATTCGATTTACTTATAGCCGGTTTTCGGCGAGGAAGATGACAGCTGTATAGCACCGCATTGGAAGCTCTGCGACGAGTACGTTCTTCTCCCAATATAGACCATAACAGTTGCTTTTCTTGGTGATTCATCATCATCCCTATTTCGTGCAATCCGACGAATCTGTTTCACAGATCTGTATTACTAATAGCCATTTCAAACATTAGCGATGCATCATGTGTCTCAGGCGTATGGAGATGTAAGTCTACTCGGACTCGATAAATCCCTCCGATGCTCCTTCACGAGTGATGATATTCTGCTCCGTACATCTCAGGCAAATATTATCAAAAAGGCGACACGCTGTATAAATAAAGATCTGGGTGAAGCATCTGCCAGAGACGTGTTGGATGTCCGGAACAAATTCAAAGGAGATGTAACAACATTACAGATATGCCCGACTAACAACCTATTCTCCATCGCTGCCCGGCTAATGTGCGAGGCATGGAAGGGGGACTTCCCCAGGTTGATTTCTTATATTTCGCGAAATTGGCTCAGAACAAGAACCTGTTGGTTTCAAAGGTGCTATCCGGCACTTTTATGGGTACCGCGAGTGAACGGTTGTACCGAAGATACGAATAATTCAATAAAATCTGGTAAGTTTGACATTCTAGCCTAGAATTTCTAGGTCAATCATCATTAACAGCCTCACAATTTTTTCGTAGATGCTGGCCCCCACGACCAACCGCAGCGGCTTAACAAGACAATTTATGAAACTTTGTACACACAAGTCGTCCGCAGCGGTTGATGGAGGAACAACAGAAGAAGAAAGGTAGATCAGCGCCGCGCGAGGAAATTTTGTGCCGACACTGTCGGCCCGACAGAGAAAAATTTTGTGTCCGAAAAAGGATGACAGCCAAAGTGACGGAATCTGTTTGTCCCTCCCGAAACCCGACGGGGCACCCGAACCCCGATATGTTGTCGAGAGACACCCGGAGGGAATGACCCATACAACAATAGTATGGTTGAGTGTTCAGGGTGAACTAGCGAGCGAGTAAAGTGAATTCCGTCGACAGGTAGGCCGACTGTGCTGGAGGCCCCATTGTGCGGTGCAGCACAGGGAGCCTATGAACGTGCAGTCGCACCCTTCTCTCTCCCTGGCCCCAGCCCGGGCTGAGGATGCTCATATTACTCCCTCTCCAAAGGGCCAACTCTGCGTGTATCACAAGAGAGGATATAAATAAAGGTGATAAACCCTCTACTGTAGACGCTCTACGCAGGAGGCCCTCTCACAAGCTACCACTTCTCAACAAGAAAGTAGTGAGGCGTGATAATTCATTACAGCCAACCCTCTCTGAGATTGTCGATACCTCTCTGCTGCCTCGACTGTAGCCGAACCTTGGCTCGAGGTCCTAGCTTTCCTTCCCGTGAGATGAACGTCTCGGACTGAAATGTTTTATATTGACGCATTTAGTTGACTGATCCGTGATTCGCGTGATATACAGGGCTTGTATTACAGGCTCGTTATGGAGCGAAGTGGTGTGACTACATCGCACTTCACGAATGGAACACTACGCGTGAAACTGATTCACGCGTTCCACGAGTGCATCTCCGTAAACCTCGGTGAGCTACAATGGATTTGTTCAGTGAGCTTGTTCTTTAACTGAACTGTAATAGTAGATTAAGTTATAGTCGAGGTTATTTGTCCGCGTTAGGTATGAGCATCGAGTTGAAAGCATAACTGCTTCCAGTCGCACAGTAGCGTTGTACTGAATACTATTCAGTGAGTAGTCAGCAGCTGCGTT
>NW_003200757.1:0-1451 GCF_000006405.1 Perkinsus marinus ATCC 50983 | reverse complement strand
TACAGCTCGCATACCTCAATGGATGCAGGTTGGTTGCATCATACGTACACTGTGCTCACGGAAATGGGCTTTCATGATTAGAATACTTCATTGGGGCTTCACCAATTACCATGGTGGATAAAACGCCGTATTACACGTTTTACATGGCCACCACTAGTAACACGGTAAATATTATTAAAAAACATATGAAAATCTGTTCGCATCTCATACGACTACGGCATAGAAGTATACACAAAAACTCAATGCACTAATGACGCACATGAGGCCAGCAGGCATGAACTTGCGGGTTTTCACGTACCTAGAAGAGATAACTCCAAAGCTGCACACTGAGTTGCCCCACCTTGAATAGAAAAATACAGTGAGTATCAGCGCGATGGCAGCCAGACAGAATAGGCCTGTTAGATTATCATAGGAAGAGCCAAGTTCCGCTGCAGCAAACACCAGCACACCAGAGAGGGTACCGGCGATCAGAGATGGCTTGCTCTTGGCTTGGACGAAACCGATGGCCTAGCAGGAGAACAAACGAAGAGGTTTACTATTCAATTCCTGGGGGAAAGGACGATACAAGGCAAAGTCGAAAATTCCACGTAGTGATTCAGAACAATAACACATAGACTTAGTGACGAGTTATCATATGCTGTACGACTCAATGGACCGTCCAAGGAACACAATAGCCGTTGGGGTTCACATCGACTACCCCCTCCAGGCACACGAATACAATCGAAGTCTTACCCCGCCAACGATGAGTAGTAGGGCGTAGAAGAAAGCCTCGTCAAACGCGAATGCGACGGCACTCATATCACCAACGGATAACGCTGCATTCACCCCACCAGTTTTCATAACTATATTAAACCAGAACTCCGAGTAGATAACATATGAAACGCAACTATAAAGCCCTCCTAGCGTTAATCGCATGGACCATCACTTCTTCTTCTTATCGTTTCTCTTGGCTTCACCAGTACTGCTAGGAGCGGCCACGATGATGATAGCGATGACCACAACGCCGAGTATTGCCATTAGACCACCGGGCATAAACTTGGAGGTCTGCAGGTACCTGCTAGGACCACTCTCCAACTACTCAGACGGGGGCCCTGCCTTTTCATGAAAAAGAGCACTAATGAGCCTATCACGATGAGCTGCACTTTTCGAAGAGCTCCTCGGTACTGCGGCAAGGCCCTAGTCGATAGCGCGAGGCCGCATACCTATAGGGTAACGGGTGGGGTGACTGCCCAAGCTGGGGTTACCTACTAGTGACGCACTGATGGTTCCGGCAATGATGGAGCCCTTGGAAGCTGCCTGTACGTAACCGACTACCTGAAGACGAAAACACTGGGGTTAATGAGAGTAATATGCAGCAGCTTACCCCTCCCACCGCTAGAAGGGCCGAATACACCAGGCTCGCTGAGAAGACGACTGCATCGTCGGGTTTAGACATGATATGTGCTGAAGTG
>NW_003210277.1:0-961 GCF_000006405.1 Perkinsus marinus ATCC 50983 | reverse complement strand
GAGTACTCCAATTGGTGCACGCTCCATTCTTATCCATCAATCTACATATATTATATGCCAGTGTCTTACAGTCCTTCCGAAGAACTATACTATATTGTGCGACTTGAGCAGCAGCAGCTGCTGCTGCAACACACGAGAAATACGTTTGGAATTGAAACACATGTAGTTTAGATAGACTCATCAAATGAATAGAGAGTAGAGCCAATGATATCTCCCTGATCATCATCATCATGCTCATCGTCATCAATACATGATCCGCTAGTAGGAGTGGTACTACGACTACTCCATTGACTAGCAGTGGTTGTGGAATCAGGAGGTGGTGGGACCATCTACCAACATACCATCACACCTCTAAAGTATCACATCTATCCTTACCGAGTCTACTGTTGTTGATGATGATGATGCTACCCTTTCCTCGAGAGAGCATTCAGGTCCTCTATCATCTCTTCTACTGTGCTGCCCACCAGTCATCACTGAACTGCTACTCCGTACTCGCTCTATAAGGAGAAGGAGGAACTGGCTATGGTAGCGAGGCCTTGTTGTAGGTATTACTGCTCATGGTGGTAGTAGTAGTAGCAGTTCTAGGAACAGGCGCAGTAGCTGCATGATATGATGATGATGATGAGGACGATGATGATGATGTTAAAGGAGGAGTCATCACTACCCTCCTAGTAGACGATGATGATGATGATGTCACCATGGTGGTTGTTGATGCTGTGGTAGTAGCAGTAGCAGCAGCTTCATCGAACAGATGTGTGAAGTACTATAAAGATGGTATACTGCTAAGATGGTGATACTGTTGCTGGTGCTGGTGGTGTTGCCTACCTCCTGTAATGCCTGGTCATCATGTGATGGATGAAGATGTAGTACTGTTAATAAAGCATCGAGTGCCTGAGCATGATGTCCACCCTTATGGAGGCTTCTTGCTCTCTCTAGGTGTCTGCAAACCATAACATACATA
>NW_003204828.1:0-1241 GCF_000006405.1 Perkinsus marinus ATCC 50983 | reverse complement strand
TCACGAACTTCTCATTATAATGCTTCAGCTTTCGCAGAGCTGCTATCAGCTGCAAACACCCTCGAGTGTCCAGTTGAGTAGTAGTATAATAAAGGCATTTCGTAATCATATTATCAACACATCGCTTCAGAGCTCCCCCGACGTCATCACTAGTAGTGTCAACCAGCATCGCAACAGACACTATAAATCTGAATATAAACAAGTCGCAACTCACAAGCTCCTTCCACACAGTGGAGGAATATATGTTCGCTTCCTTCAGCTGAGCTCAGGAGTCTCCTCACTAACTATAGGAGATATATACGAATTCGGGTAGAAGTGTCGAGAAACCAATAATAATTCCCAAAAATTCTACTTGCACATGGTCAACTCCATATGTTAGTGACAATACGAAAATTCTGATATTTTTTTTTGACAAATCTTGTTGGTTTCTGTACACTTCTACAACTATTGAAAGAGCTCCCGAGCTTAGCTGAGGAAAGCGAACTTATATTCTCCCAAAAACTGACTATGCACCTCTGTTGCGGTATGCTCACAAAACGGCCGTTATCACTGATCTCCTACCTGTGTGCTTCCAGCGGCGTCACAGGCTTCCTTCGACTACTCCCTGTAGTGGTATCAGATTCAAGACGAGTATTAAACTCCTCACAAATTGCCGACAGCAGAGATGGGGAGTAAAAGCCGAGCTGAAGGGAAAAAGTAATAACCGCAATAACAGAGGATTGTTGAGTCATTTGAAGTCAGGAAAGCATGCTCATACCCAACAACACGTATCGGCGACAACATGAAATTTTTGATGAAATTTTGGGAAATTCTCCTTGCTTTCTGTGCGCTCCTACCCTACTTCCTATACAAACTTCTCAGCTGAGCGAACATGTATTGAAACACTGCTCGTGATTATCACTGAAACCATTAGAGAGTTTAATTTCGTGGCGCGCGGTAATTCAACTCACCCTAGAGTATGCCTGGGCTATCGCGCACAGCTGAAAGCTCTGCAGCTGCGGTAGATCATCCGGCAATGCTGATGCTGCCACTTCGAATAGGAGTTGTACCTTGAAAACGACCAAGTCGATTACAGTAGTGATAACACTATGAATCCGCGGCTAGTGATGATAAAAAACAATATGGGAATATACGTATATGGTCAACCACATACACCCGTCCACATATTCTTAGCATATCCGGTTTCTCGACTCATGCACAGCCACCACAACGAGTATCACCTCGCGGCTCAGGGAGGTATG
>NW_003216033.1:0-933 GCF_000006405.1 Perkinsus marinus ATCC 50983 | reverse complement strand
GGAAGTCACCCACCATTCTTCGGCACACATCGCCGCCCAAGATGCTTTATCTTGTATGGACATCGCGTAAAAGTTGATGGATCGGAGGCAGCTACCGCGCGTGTTGTGAGGAGCAATTACACCCCTGGCTAACGGAGAAAGTCCATCCTTGTGGACAGCCGGAGAAATCTCTTGCGCAGCTATCCGAGCACGGCCTGAATCACGGTTATAGACCGGGGCTTTCGTCCTGTGAGGTACCAGTGGATAGCGCAATCGCGTGCAAGTCTTTGATTCTCGAGAACACTCAATGGGTGGGTGAAAGAGGTGCATGAGCCAGTATAATCCGATGGAGGGACACAAACTTGCCCTTTGCTTTCCCAGTGCAAAGGGCACTGTAATATGACTGCTCAGCATAGATGAGCAGTTCGATGTACCTCTCCTGAATATTCTCGCTTGCATAATCCATTGAAGAAGTGACTTGCTAGGCGATTCTCGATAGATGTTTCTACTGATTCCTTCGCAACCGTTATGTATATCTGAAACCGCAGCATTTCCATCATCTTTCGCACTGTAAAATCCGCGGTGTATGACTTTTTGCTACCAGGAAAGCGCACAAGGCGTTGGCGAATACCATTCAGTTGTTGGAGTAAAAATAACTGGAATCTGCAGAAGCCAATCGCCTAGATAGAAGAAAATAGAACTAAGGTGGTAACTCAATGAGAAATCTTCCCGGCTCGGCATGCCAGTCACTATAGCACACGACGTTCTAACATCCCCCGGATGATTTTGCCTGAATCGTGGTGATGGCGATGTGGAATTTGTGTTGACCCCTACCTGTTTGAGCAACACGATTCATCAGGCGTCTCTCATCCTGGAGTAGATTTCGGAGCCTCAGAGAGGTCGAAGGATAGTTCTGTGGAACTTCGGACTCGACATGAACATCAATTGATGCCT
>NW_003204261.1:0-1044 GCF_000006405.1 Perkinsus marinus ATCC 50983 | reverse complement strand
GCTGAATACTAACCAGCTTCCTTTCGAGAAACAGAGCCAAAGCTCCAATCCGATGGAATTTAACCTGTCTCTCAGGATCGGCTAACCCATGTCCAAGTGCTGTTCACATGGAACCCTTCCCCACTTCGGCTTCAATGTTCTCTTATTGAATACTTGCTACTACCACCAAGATCTGCACTGGAAGCTGTTTCACTCAGACTCACGTCCAAGCTTCTTCACAACCCCCACGCCCTCCTACTCATTGTTGCCAATTATCTTGCAACAATGGCCCGGTATCGGTCACTCGCTTCAGCGCTATCCATTTTCGGGGCTAGTCGATTCGGCAGGTGAGTTGTTACACACTCCTTAGCGGATTTCGACTTCCATGACCACCGTCCTGCTGTTAAGATCGACCAACACCCTTTGTGGTATCTGATGAGCGAGCAGTTTAGCACCTTAACCGAGCGTTAGGTTCATCCCTCATCGCCAGTTCTGCTTACCAAAAATGGCCCACTTAGAGTCGTCTCATTGACCCCAATAGTTCAATTAAGTAACTACTGGATCTTGCCCATTTAAAGTTTGAGAATAGGTCGAGGAAGTTACTTCCCCGGAACCTCTAATCATTCGCTTTACCTGACAAAACTGATAAAGACTCTAGCTATCCTGAGGGAAACTTCGGAGGGAACCAGCTACTAGATGGTTCGATTAGTCTTTCGCCCCTATACCCAAGTCTGACGAACGATTTGCACGTCAGTATCGCTACGAGCCTCCACCAGAGTTTCCCCTGGCTTCACCCTGCTCAGGCATAGTTCACCATCTTTCGGGTCCTAACGGATATGCTCATACTCAAACCTTTCACCGAAGATCAAGGTCGGTTGTTGGTGACCCCAACATGGCCATACGGCCTCACTTTCATTACGCGTATAAGTTTGCCACTCACACACTCGCACATACGTTAGACTCCTTGGTCCGTGTTTCAAGACGGGCCGGAGGCAACCGTTGGAAGCCAGCATCGCGATTACTAAGTGCGAACAATCTCAAAGCCACATCCTGGCCACTCGACGA
>NW_003204207.1:2759-6858 GCF_000006405.1 Perkinsus marinus ATCC 50983 | reverse complement strand
TTCAATACTTCGAAAGCTCCATCTGTAGGGCCATGTCGGCGAGAGTAAGGAAGTAGGTGTGCTCCTCCACCATACGTTGAACGGCGATGCTCATGGCTCGTTGCTCCAGGCTAAGGTCGGCATCCAAGTCCTTGCCATACTTATCTGATAGCATCTTCACTATAGCACTCGAATCTGCGTAGACCTGGCCGTTGAGCTCGATGTACGGTGCTTTACCTGAGAGTTTAACCAAATGATAACTGCTGTAGAAGTATACCTCACCGTAGGGGCCATCGGGTCCATTAGCCGGTAGAAGGGTATACGGTAAGCCTGCTAGCTCAAGCCAGATGTGAAGCTTGGTGCAGAAGTGACTCGCTGATGAGGCCATACCATCACCATGATGATTCATCAATATGTAACTACCGAGAATTAAAATGCATGAGTAGCGATCACTTCGGATCGTAGACCAAACAGAAGCTCAACTTACATGTAGATGTGATCATTGATGTAATCAGGAGTCTTGAGGCTCATGGCGACTTATGCTGAGAAATAAGATATTCAAGCAACTATACGGTTCCATTTGAAGCAACGATAATCCGACTCGTTCAATACACTAGCCAGTTGGCCGACATGTTCACATAGGTAGGTTGCACCAACGCCTTTACTCGTACTATATTGAATTCTCCTGTGTGTTGCACACTCGTTGTGTTGTGAACCCTCAGGGTTTTGTGAAGCACCGTTCAATGCTGTGAGGAACACAGTAGATCGATCTGTGGCCTCGAGAGCTCTACACAAGCAGCTGTATGCAAGCGGTATATCACAGACTGATTCGAGGGGATAAGTCACCGCAACACCAGTTATGAGATGTTAACTGTGAAGTGATAGTCTACCTCGATAGACCGCTGTATGGAGGCTCGGCTACCCATGTTGCTTCAATCGGTGGATCCTGATGTCTACTGTGATGAACAAGGGCGATAAGTCATCGTCGACACCATGAGCACTATCGTATGCATTTCGCCTCTGGATTTGCAATATCTCTAACCGGTTTAGGATAACACGAGAACCTTTGGAGTTCTAGACACCAATATTCAAATATACAACTTTACATTTCTCGGCCCCGGAAAGACATGGTATCAAAATCGCTCGCGTTCTCAATCCACGTCGAATATTGGCGTTCAATGACTTAGTCGAATGATAGAAAAGCGATTGACCAATATGAGGAGGCGGTCGAGATCCAACCGATCCTTCTTCAAGAGCTGGGAAAGTCCGGCCAACATTTTATAGTTCTGGAATAGTATTGATTCATCTAGGAGGATTTCGCAGGAAGACAGTCTGGGACAAACGACAGAGTCAGAATCTGACACTTGTTGCCTTAGTTGTTTGGAGAAGCATGGAAAACACGCTTAAGAGTTCGAGAGACGAGCGACTCGTCCAGAATCGAGTTGTGCCAAGACTACGAGATCGTGAAGGGATGACTATTCGACTTGAACGTGGAGATGGCCTGAGATTTACTCTGTCAGTCGTCAGTGCTGCTACGCTTCTTTAATTTCTCCTTTTTAACCCATCCACTGCGGCCCGTAGGCAGGTATCATTGAACTGAAGATCTCTCTTCCCTCCATATCTCGTTCGTTGCTATTCTTGAGATCTATAGGCTACACATCGTAGCTCAATGATTTGGTTTTGCAGCCAAGGGTGGAAGAGTCGAGTTCTCGACTCAAGGGCGGGGAAGTCTAAGTGGTAGATCGAAGAGTCGTAACTAACTTGAATAAAGCTGTTATTAGACTGGTATACAACTCAAGAACGTTCTCATTCAAATGAGCAACAACCGAGGCGAATTCTATTTTTGGGCGAGCGCTAAAAATCATGCTCCGGCGCGCTTTGGAATTTTTGGTTGCGATGTGCCTGCGAATTTGTCATTAGATTTAGCTGGTCACTCAGGAGGTGTATAGTTCTACTTTCACGATAAGGAATTTTCTATCGGTTCTTCGTGATACACTACTAAACTCATTCCCACTAAGAGAATCCTAAGATTACCCTTGGCTGGCTCTGTCGATTTGGACGGTCCCTCAACGCGATTAGTATTCATGGGAGAATACAAGCTTGCCAGCCAGATAGCCACAGAGTCGACATATCATTATATAAAACTAGTCTAGTAGTGTTAGCTTGGTTTAGCCGTAAATGACTGAGGGAATCGATACTCCTCGAAATAACCAATCTAGTGAACAACAACTAGTAGAGGCAGCCCGGTCGAGATTACGGAATTCTAAATTATTAGAGAACTGCATCGCTGAACAAAAGTCGAAACTTGTCGATCTCCTTGGACAGTGTGTAAGAGAAGTTTACGAGAGATTTCAACGTGGTGAATACATTGATTCTGATAGAGTTGAGTATCCACTGCTGCAAACATCAGATAATGTAAATTAATAACAACAACTGCATCGTATGTGATGATCATATACGCAGGTATTAGACTTGGACGAATTACCTCTACGAAACTACGCGGAAGTCGATCTTCGCACGGACGTTGTTGATAGTGTTCTCAGCAATCTATGCGAAGGAGTACTTTCACTCACTCTTGATACTGTAGGCTGCTGCTTCTAACACACGTGTGTTATTGCTGATGAGCCTAAGTCAGATACCAGTAAGGAACGTGAGACAACACGAGGCACTCTTGCGGCAAAATCAGGCATTGGTTGAGAGAATGCAAACTGTTGAGGAAACCCTATTGCGTCGCTCTAGGTGATGAGATCAACAACTTGTAAACGAAATAATATTTATTCTCAGTCTTCTATCACGCTGTCGACTTGCATATTATCGCGAACTCACTCATCTGAGGAACCAGATCTACCTCAAGGGTTTGAGGGAAGCTCGTGGCCATGGTGAGTGAATTCACTTTTATGAATTTTCTATCTATATAATGTGGATAGTGCAGCATTAAATGCATTGTCTACGAGTAGGAACATTGGATTTTCTATGTGGTGATTTGTCTGCTGTCATTCACCAAATGTTTTCAAATCACTTCATATTGCGTAATTTTCTACTGAGTATTACGCCACTTCACGTAAAACGGGGAGTGGAACTCCATTATTGTTACCCTAGTAAACGATGTAGCTTATCTACAGTCGTTTTTCATTTTGTAAATCTCGCAACTTCGAATGTCGAATAAATATGTACTGTTGTGTATGAAATCGACATTTACTACTCACAGCAGCGACTTCAACATCGGAGTTTCACGACCCGTTTGATATGAAGTGGTGTCAAACTCCATGTGAAAAACGCGATATGAAGTCAACTGGGAAGACTTCGCGAGTTACGGTGGGTAGATCACCCCATATCACGTAAAACGCATCTTCACGTGTTTTACGCGTTATTCGCTGCTCACAAGCGTTTTTGTCCGCGAATTGAAGTGAATCGGGTGAAAATTTATTGTGTTTTTCCTCAGAGGAAACCGATGGGGATGTTTACGAAGCTTATTATTTCGACCCGGTCGATTTCATAGAGGACGACCTTTCAGAGTGGGAGTGAAAGCGTCTGAGCTCAGAAGTAGTCTGAGATTTTTAAATAGGTTGCTCAACGATAGGATAAAACTATCTGTTGAATTGTGGGCCAAACGCTACAACGAGTTGAAAGTTGTGAATGAGGAATTGGAAAGTATAATAGCGAGAGATGGATTACGTAAGCGCTTGAGGAAAGGAAAAGCGTATTTTCTTTCGGGGGGGGGGGGGAATTTGAATAATTTGAACTCTTTCTTCATTGGAACTGGATGCCACAATTTTTAATCCGCATTTTCTCTGGTGGAAGGTAGTAGTAGTATTCATTTGGTTGGCAGGCGAGAAGTTGAGGAAAATGCAGGAAGAGGAGGAGGCCAGACGAGAGGCACTCAGGTGGACCTACTTTGAATCTTTTCATGATGAACCTAAGATACGTCGTGTCGTTGTCAGGAGTTCGTCAGCTGTGGATGTGCCAACGCCTCCACCATCGTTAGAAAAGGAGGTCGCTGAGTTATGTGGCAAATACCCTCCTTCTGAGGTCCTCAAGGTCTTAGCTGAAGTAAGTGGTTGTTTGATAGTGTTGATCGTCGTGTTCCTCTAGTAGTAGTAGTAGTAGTAGTAGTAGCGCG
>NW_003204207.1:0-2659 GCF_000006405.1 Perkinsus marinus ATCC 50983 | reverse complement strand
GCAGCTCAGATGGCACGTCCGATGGTTGGCGTCGCATATAACGAGACAGATGTCGAACTTGGGCATGAACCTCTCCGCGACGGGGATTTGATGACAGCATGATGGGTCCTTTTGGACGATATGGTCGTTGCCAAGTTATTCATGATTGCTATGCGTTGTCCGGTTTGACCATTTTGTTATGATGTTCACATGCTTAACTGTGCGAGCTCAGTGGAATTTGGTTCGTCAATTTGAAGTGGCTGGGATCATCTGATGATATTCCCCATTAGTTGTCACGTATTCAAACACAGTGTTACTGCAGAAATACACCCTCGCAAGAGTAACATGGACTTCCGAGTCATGAGTTATTTCTCCTAATGTATGGGATGTTAACAGAATAATGATTATGATGACAGACTGATACTGCAGTATTGTATAATCCACTGCAGTTGTTGTTGTAGTAGCAAAGCCTCTTCTGAAATCTTTTCTCATCAGCTATTACTTTGATAACACTATGTTCCAAATCTTCCGCACATCATTCGTCCAGTTTGTTTGCATAGTACTGGTGACAGGGATTGGGTAAGTCTATTATGGTTTGATGAATGCTAGGATTGCCTTGATGGTCCATTAACGGCTTGGCAGCAGAGATCATTCTTTCAGAGACCCGAGCATGACCAAGCCACAGGTGATTCAGAAAGGTAATCATCACGTAGTGTTGGGATATCAACTTCACTCGTGTCCTCTCAGACCAGCCCAAATCGTTCTTACAAAGGAGATCTCAACATGAACATAAGAAGCCATTAATAGCCGTTCAGCTGCATTTGGTCGAGCCTGGCATGATGGATGTTGACGATATAAGCACTGCTACATCGTCGCTTGTACAGGAGGGAGGAAATGAAGGTCGGTCATCGATGCGACGTAGTGTAATATGATAGGAGTTTCAGGCAAAGTGAACCCGGCGGTGCTGATCGACAACATAAACAAGAGCGAGAGGAAAGAGGATGTGGCTCTGGAAGGTGGGATCGTTACTGTGGTGATACAATCCGGAAACTCGAAGACTGAGCGTTTGTGTAGATTATGTAAATTATAGACTTTCAGGTGCGACGCAGGAGCTCGAGAAGTTGTATGCCAAGCTTGGGCATCTCGTTAATGGTGATTCACAGTGAGAAATGCATGGTGGGGTCGCGTATGAATGTTGAGGGCTAATGCATTGATGGGTTGAGCTACAGTGAAAACGAACACATCTTCAAGGGTCTATTTCATGGGGTGCCTTGTCTGAGCAATTTTACCGGTAAGGACACATTCTTAGGTCGAAGTTGTTTCACAAGACTCCTTACTGTAGGCCAGGATAAGGCGTAAGAACTTTAGGAACTTTACTCCAATTGCTAGATTATGATCATTCGAGAGTCTGTTCATTCCAAATTGGAATTTCCAATGCGTGATCATCAGTTCGTGACGAACTGATGATCACGCATTGGCGACGAACTGTTCGTCGCCATAAGTAATCGAACGCTGACGTCGAAGGAGATAATTTTGAATTCACTGTTGGTGAATCACTGCTATCATCCTCAGCGTGTGACTCCTCTAACATGCTTGATAGGCATAGCCTATTGTGACGTTCATTAAACTGTATGATGGAAAGCTGCGTTGAGGGTGAGGTACACGCGTGGCAACTATTAAACGGTTTGTGGAATAATGGGAAAGAGAGTCTAAATGTTAGGAAAGCCACATAACATCATCATCATCGAAGGTGATCCCTTACATTGAGGGGATGAACAATCGAATGTAGTGTGATGCATAGATGACCTTGGGCTCAAGTGCTCTAATGGCGATCTCCTGGCTCTGAACTTAATAATAAGATTTTAACGGATCTTAGCGTCCTTACGATCAGGTCAGCCATTGTCGTGTCACAACAATCATTGGCTGCTGACCGGTCGGAGTTGGCTCTAGCTCATACTACTCATCGTTGAGTTGCGATTCTGATGCGGCTTGCATACTCATCAGCGTTACATCATCACCGCAGCTAACTCCCCATTTCATACAACTCAAGGGCCCCACAGCAACTTACAATGAGAGACCTGAACCCTCACCTCCTGAAGGTAACTAAGGGAACGACTCTTAGAATGTTGATACGATATGCCGGTGAGGACAAAGGACTGATCATAGGCATAGATATATTGCGATTGTTGGTTCATGGAAAGAATATTTAAGAATCATACTTCATCCACTTCATCATAGTCCACAAACAATACAGTAGACCATTATCAAAAAACGGATTACACACCGACCAGTGGTCGGCGACCACTGATGGTAGAGAAATGACATATCCTGAATGAGTGATGCCCATTAGAGAGGGTCTCAATGATATCATCTCATGCCTTCACGCTGGAGACTTCACCAGAGTCACAGATATGCCCTCCACTTTTGTTTCAACCGTATCCTCTTTACCATTGTAGAAAAAGCGCTGGAGGTCATGATAAATCAGCAAGTTTGGACACTTCTGTGCTGCTACTGTCATGAAAGAATGGTAGACCCACACATTGGATATGTTATATTCATTGTTACCAGAGTCAAGGTCTAGGGGCACTGTCTGAAATCCGAGCGGAGTCTGTGTACATGTGATTCGCAGGGTGACCGTGTATGGCAAGGACGGAGCATCTCTAAAAGTGGCTGCCACACT
>NW_003203765.1:0-2350 GCF_000006405.1 Perkinsus marinus ATCC 50983 | reverse complement strand
ACCATTGGCCACTCCTCCACTATCGACAACCGTACTGCCCTTCTTTAGGGACTCCCTGAGGAAAATAAAGGCCAAACATGCCATGATAAAGGTGATACCAGCAGAGAAGAAGACTGGTAGTCGCCAAGTGATGGTCCCCATACTGCCCCCTAGCAACGGCATCAAGGCGCCTATGGCAACCATCGCCCCCGCCAGAGACGAATACAGTGGCATTTTCTCTGGTGGAGCGATGTCCCCTAGATATGAGAAGGTCACAGGTCTCGTCCCAGTCGTCAAGCCGTTACACAGTCGCAAAACTGCGAACATCCAATACGAGTTGGAAAAGCCTTGTATGAGGTAGACCAGTGATGTCAACGAATAGGCTAGGATGAATACCGGCCTCCGGCCCACTCGGTCCGAGAGGGGGCCCATTATCATCACAGAGATAAACTGACCAAGGCCGTACATCGCCATCAACCACGACGCTGCAAAGGCGTCATCAGAGAACCCACCACTGCCCAGTTGGTCAACTATGGTAGAGAGCAGAGGCGCCAATAGGGTATAGCCCATGAAGTCTATGATGACCGACACGTACACTATGAACAGGTCGAGGAAAAAGCGAACACCCTTGTCGGAGCGAGTCAACGAGGTAAATGCTAGCCTCCGTGCTGAACGCTCTCGTGTATCATCGGATGAAAGCTCCGCGGTGATCACTTGAGAGACGTTCGAGCCGGTGACGCCATTGGTAGACATTATAGTGAGTAAAAACTACATCAAGAAGACTTACATTCAAATCGACGAACCCAGAGGGCGAGATGGAGAACCCATTGAGCTGACTCGAAATGTGCTCAGCGATCATCTGAGGCGTGTACCAGGCGGCTGGGCGTTTTAAGATACGAGCGTTACGACGTTAGAAGGCGTCTCCAGATTATGTTTTGCCACCTAAGCCTAGGTATTCAACGAAAAGAGAAGCTCTACCGGAGCAAGACTCGGGGTTGCTCTTCCAGTACAGTAACCTCGTCTACAGAAAAAAGTTCTCCCAAATAAAATTTCAGAACTACGTCCCGCGCGAGCAAAACAAGGATGTGATACAGTAATTGTATCACCCTGGTGTACTACAGAAGTGAATGAGGGTCCCGAGGGTAACCCTCGCGGCTCCCTAGACTAACCGTAGGGCTCGAGGTGTTCGAATGCATTAGAGAGCCCGAATCGACGTACGACCCGATTGACATCGTGATGAAAATGTCACGCGCCACGAAATTACAAAAAAACTTCACGCGCCACGAAATTCCACCCTTATCTCACGTCCAAGCCAATAGCTTCTATTAACGATGACGGCACTACCATCTCCTTCTGACTCTCCCATGAGCATTCATAACGATGAGGATATAACTGGTATCGAAAGAGGCGACGCTGTAAGACTTGTTGACCTACGTGACTATCCTGGGCTAGACGGCCAAACTGGTAGGATAGTCAGATTCGACCAATTATCACAGAGGTAGGGATCCGATTTGAAGATATTTCAATACTACTTTCCCTATAGGTATGATGTGAGACTGGATGAGACCAACGTGACGAAGCGAGTCAGAGGGCCCAACCTACGACGTCTTCTCACAGGCTGCGTCGTCGAACTGCAAGTACTGTTCGTGGGGACTCTTCCTTATAGGTCATCATCGAAATAAAAGGTTTGTAGTCTTGGGTTTGGGCGTTTCAGGATACTTGAGCCTATCACCCTCCGTGAAAAGGACTAAAACATGAGCTCTCTATGGACCATGTACGCTTACCTCTATCGTGGGGCGTAGTTCACCATCGTAACGGCCCCTACCATTGATATTCATCTAGTAGATACCAATTGGCATCCAGTGTATTGCCGTCATTGAATACTCTTATCATCGTTTTCTTTACTCACCATAGAGCTCGCATTTTGCCCTTCGGGGTCTCCTTTCTTCAGGGCCTCATCGCCGCCTATAAACTCAATGGAAGTATCGGTGAGTGTAAGGACTTCGACAAGCAGCTACAGCGTTACGTTGTAAGCAACATCAATCACAACCACAACCGATGCACTTTCTCCTCACTTAGGTTCTCTTAGATGGTGATGTCACGAAGAAAGTTAAACCCGAGAATGTAAAGGTGCTAACAAGCTATCGCAACAGCCAAATCGTCCCGACTCTACAGCAAATACGGTAAGACAGGAATCGTCACCTCTGTTGTGATTCGTTTCCTTTTAGGAGCATAAGAGACAATCGGGTCTCCGTTTCGTTGTCGTATCTCGAGCAGTGGCAGTTGTGTCCGATGCCATGTGTGCTGTCGAGCAAACATCTCACTAATTGGGAGGATATAAAAGGAGATCGGAGAGACAGGGATGAATACT
>NW_003213277.1:0-1088 GCF_000006405.1 Perkinsus marinus ATCC 50983 | reverse complement strand
TCGAGCTTGTCACCTCAGCCATCGAAAAGTCCGCGATGTACGGGGTATTTTATCTGTGAGACCATGACTTCTCTGAGCATGGAGTACGAATACATCCCTACACTTCCAGCACATGGATGTCCTACGACGGAAAAGCATGAACTAGCTTCCCTATGCCTCACCGGGATTTGTATCACCCTCTGGGAGTGGCATGCAAGGTAAGGGCTGGTTGTTCCAATTCTGAGTCAAACCCAGAGCTGTCTGGCTGACTCTCGCTAGTCAACGATAACTCACTGGTAATGGCACTGCAGAAGACATCGCGGACAACACGGAAGTCACCGCAGCTCCAGCGATCTGTTTGGCCATGGTGGCCGAAGTCGCCGATATCAAGTGAGACGCTTGGCGCTGAGCTATGTCAAAACCTTGAAAGTCTTTGATGAGAGAATCAAGTTCATCAAACAGAGGCGACTTCTTCGGGCTGGCGCTTATACCACCAGGAC
The DNA here is from genome assembly GCF_000006405.1 of Perkinsus marinus ATCC 50983. Lineage (NCBI taxonomy): Eukaryota > Perkinsozoa > Perkinsida > Perkinsidae > Perkinsus > Perkinsus marinus. Next base: position 609 of record NW_003213277.1, on the reverse strand, counting down.
TGAATGAGACACGCAGTATATCACTTGCTTCGAAGTCTACCTACAAGTAACGTCTGATTGATTGGTCGAGCGATGTAACGGTTTCTCCATCTCCAGCGCCGAGATCACAGTGGGGTGCATGATTAACACGCTGATACACTCTGTTGGCTGCACTTTGCGCCATCATATTCATCGTCTCGTTCAGCGATTGTTCATCAAAAAGAAGTGAGAGAGCATCAAGCATCTTGTCGTGAAGGAGATGCTCAATTCTGATTGCTTGAGCAAATCCCCAGAGGAGAAGACGTAATAGAATGCGGCCGGTCATATCCAAATCAGCGGGATCAGTTCGACAAAGTCTAATTCAAACCAGTTCTCCGCAAACCACACGGCATCGAATAGTCAGATGGAAGGGGCATTGATCAGTCAGTGGCTAATGCTCATATACTCGTGAGGGGCGAGGAATGACGACTACAAAACAGATCGTTGATATTTTCGAACACGAGCAGACATTTATATTATACTCATGTACTCACTTGTTACGTGACCGTCGGCACCAGTGGCAACGTCCGCTACGTTGCTGGATATCGGGAGATCGGTAAGAAGGGTGATGAGTGACCCAGCAAGACCTGA
>NW_003211228.1:0-1012 GCF_000006405.1 Perkinsus marinus ATCC 50983 | reverse complement strand
AAAACTCATTTTGAACAGTTTGACTTGTTGCTGCTCCCGCAATCCTTACGTCAGATGCAATGAGTTGAGGACAAGATAACAGTGACACGGTGCCGAAAATGGTGAGGAGGAGTTATCCAAAACCTTTTCTATTCACGGTTATCCTGTGTCACCAATCACCACGAATTGTTTGTATACCATCAAGTTCGGAAATAAGCTCAAAAGAGATGTATAAGGAGTGATGCCTTCACACTGGGTACAGCATTGGATTGATTACTGTGATGACGAACATCTGGGAGGGGTTGAAGGTGCGGAAACCTCAGACTAGGAGCATGCGCAGTTAACATCTCTAATGAGTATTACGACGAGTTGGATGAAACAGAGGACGCACAGATCGAAGTGTGAATACCGACAGTTCAAGCGAGTCATCAATCAGAAGGGATGGGGAGAAATGCGGCGAGGGGGAATCGAATGCGCTTCAAAACCACTGATTCGCACTTGGACCGAGGATTCTCTCGTTACAAGCACGGATTGCCTTTACGCTGCTCAGTATTCTATTCCTTTAGCTGATGAGAGGCTCCTAGTAATGGAAATCGCTACCCAGCGGGTACACACCATGATCATACGAAGCACAGGTTAGGACTCGGAATCAAGTGGCGCGGCAGGAAGTTTATGCAACCAACACGACCGCAATTCCAACCTATATATATCACCGTAGCCATCTGGCTCAAGGTAAATATTAGGTCCTCTCGCTCGGCTGCAAACAAGAGGTGAATGTCAGTGATGACCCTTTATCATGGCCACTGACCTCCCAACACCATTTCGAATTCTATTCCCCACGCCCCATGGACAAGGTTGCTCACCGTCGACTTAACAGCCAGTTCGGGTTCGGGTAGTTCGGGTTTCGGTTTCGGGTTTCGGGTTTCGGGTTTCGGGTTTTCGGGTTTCGGGTTTCGGGTTTCGGGTTTCGGGTTTTCGGGTTTCGGGTTTCGGGTTTCGGGTTTCGGGTTTCGGGTTTCGGGTTTCGGGTTTC
>NW_003208176.1:0-1045 GCF_000006405.1 Perkinsus marinus ATCC 50983 | reverse complement strand
TTTCCTTTATCTATGCTGATGGTTCTTTCGATCGAGACACGTTCCCGTTGCTAGGTCCAACTGCAATCTACTCTGCTGCCAATATCCTGCATATTAGCAGACCGACTTTATCCTCTACGTGCTCTGAGTACAACACTGAGACCATGTGAGGTCCAGCAGCGATTGTCTCCCTTTCGAGCCACAGGGTAAGGTATACTTCGGCCTCCTGGGTGATAGCTGGGCGGCTCTCATCCGCTTAACCCACTCCGCCACCTTATTAGTTGGTATGCAATCTCGCCTCGCTCTTCTACCCTTCGGTAAACATAAGTGTGTGCGTCCCGCTCCTGGGTCTATCGTCCCTTTCGCTCCTAAAATTCTATACTTCGTAATACGGGTTCGAGTTGTACTTTCGAGTAACTTGAGGACACGAGTCCGTTAGCGGGTCGTGTGATAGCAAGGACACAACGCAGAGCCGCCCTAGAGCACAATCTGATCATTAGATGTTAGTGTGGATGAAATTGAGATAGTATCTAGAACATGGTGATTCAATGCGACTGTATGCTATACTGCGCCCTGTCCAGTCATATGAACGCATGATACAACAGTGTCGTCCAAAATTCGGCTCAATAATACACTGCATTAAATAGATTGGAGCGAGTCGAGCAAACGGTTATGGACCTAGTCGGGTAGTAGCAAATCGATTTCATGAATTGCAGATCGAGATGGCAAATCATTCGTTCATGCAGGCTCTATAGCCTTTAAACTGATCTGACTTAGAGTTAGAAGTTAGATAACCCGCTGTTTGGTCCAGAACTCTTAAGCTCGTTGTTGCTCAGAGCAGAAGCATGCAGTGAGATTTCACGAGAAACGCTCCTCAAGGTGCACCTCTGATTTAGGAACGATGGACAAGGAGACTTACACCTTACGCGAGGTGCTTTCACTTCAGTTGCCTCTTGTGCTCTATATTCTCAAGTTGAAGATGCATCTCGAGAACTTCAGTGAGAGGCACGAGGAGCCCTTGAACAAGTACTGACGCGTATGAAAAGTTGACGCAGTGCTCCGATGA
>NW_003215510.1:0-1385 GCF_000006405.1 Perkinsus marinus ATCC 50983 | reverse complement strand
AACGATACGATGACAGTAGCACGTCTCTTATGACTATAACCCATTCGATCGAGACAGAAGGGACCGCGGCATCTGACCCTTACCACGGTGCCATCTTGATGCTCCTTTCTGTTGAAGGCACGACGATATCCACCACTTGGGCTCCACCGAAATCTAACATGCTATAAGTAAGGTGCGGTATGGCATCACTTGAAGCGGCCAAGATGCCTCCACTAACATGAGCCAAGTCATCCTTAGCTTCTGTAGTGGTCTCGCTAATAGGACCTACTGGGTGGCAGGATTCACCACTGATTATGATAACACCAACGTATGCACTCATGAGCTCATCACCTGCTATAAGGCTAACTATGCGTCCCATGCCAGAGCAGATGAGGATGCTTTCATTGATCGGGCGATTGCCTCGATCAGCAGGAGAGCTCGTCAACCCCATCGCTGATAGTCACCACCCGCTGCAACGATGGTCCGCCTTGGGGGGCCGAACATCTATGGAAAAGATAGGTGGGGTATTGAGAGAAAAGGATTCGGACGAAGCCTAGGTACCATAACGAGCATTGCTCGAGTAGAGGAGATGGAGTCGGACAAGCTGCGTAAGGTGGCGGCAGGGGGGCTGGGTCGCACTCCCAGGATTTGTTGCTATTTCAAGTTGTGAAGGTTCTCTCAATCCTTGAAAATATTATCAATTCAGTGCACTTTGATGTTGGGGGTTCCTTCCGAGAGGTAGGTGCTAAAATGGCTTCGTTTTTGCGGAAGGTCGCAGCATCCACTTCACGTCGAGAGTCATGAGGTATCGTTGAAGATTCGTATCAATGTTGAGTTGGCAACATCATCTACACGCATGCGCAAAGACTTCTCGGATGATTGTTGCCTTTTTGATTTTATGTCGGGAATTTTCTGTCTGTGCACGGCGCCTGTGAAGGCTCTGTGTGGTCCTCCCGATGATGGAGTAGCGTAGGAGATCTTGGGCGCATCGAAGTAAGGATGCGAAATTGATCGTTCGCAAGGATGTTGATTTCCTATTGTAAAACTTAATCCGATGATTTGCGTATGGGGTTGGGAGTATCATCGGCCGCATGTCGGCATTGAATTTCACCCGTACGGTAAAACACAAGTGATAAACATATTATAACAACATATTCATTCCAGTATAGTTGTTATGATTGTAGTGGTGAGTGGGAGGTGATAGCAGTAGTCTCAGTAGCTTTAGGTGTGAGTGTACAACAGGAAGTATCGGGGGTTTGGCAAGACAGAGTATAATATGTAATCCGCCATGTTCGACTCAGAGACGCCCAGGCTGCAGCTACGGTAAATCCGACACTCCCTTTGAAGGCGTTGGATTCTCCTATTCCGAGCATTCCGTCCCCTGTGGCTCCCCATACTATGGTTTT
>NW_003213836.1:0-1306 GCF_000006405.1 Perkinsus marinus ATCC 50983 | reverse complement strand
CCATATCGGCTAATTTGCTAGAGTCTAGGTTTGATACGACCAGACATGCCGTTGGCTGACGAACAGTATGCCCACTTGAGACCAGGCATCCCTCTCACCGTAGGAAGTTCTTGACAATAGTCTCCGCGAGGACCACAGATTCGATCTCCCCTTAGTGATGGGGTTGCCGTCAGAGATGTCAACATGTTTAACACGGACACCAGCTTCTTTCAAATATTCCTCGAATTCTACCAGAGCGGCCCTAGCCTCAGCTTGCGCTTGCTCATACGCCTCCTCATTGAATTCGCCTTCCATAGCCTGACAATCAGTCCCATGGAAATTCTTCCTAATAGGCCCATTTATCGTTTGAGTTTTAGTTGGAGGTTACAGATACGAGACACTTCCATGAACCCACCTTCTCGGCCCTGGTCCTGATCAACTCAGGCGGTCCCTCCAAGATGGCTACTCCCTTCGGAAGACCTACCACCTTTCCGAGAATCATCGAGGCGCTCGCACCGTTTCCACTGAAAGAATAAGAAGATCCTCGACCGCTTTGCACGGCACTGGACAATCCTAGGTAATGTGGCACTAAGCGATGGGATACACACTAGCAGTTCCATGGCAGACCCAGGACCTACGGATAGCCATCAAATATAGCCATACCGCTTGAATGTGACGTGACGAAGCTGGACATCAACTGGGCCTTGACCTCATCGGAAGCCTTCTCAATCCCCGGACCCTCAGGGTCCAGTGCCTCTCGGATTTCTGGTGACACTGCAGGACCATCACCACGTCAGCTGATATTCATTCCGAGTTCTCTCACCGGCGTCTAGATTTTCCGACATATTCTCGGCAACCTTCTGTAGATTGGCAACGAAGGAACCCTCGATCCTATCCGAAAGCGCTTCAGCAACGCTACTCTTCCCAACGTAGGGCAGGCCCAGGATCACGAAGCTCTCAGGGAGACCATTGGAAGCAACCTGTGAAGACACGAACAGTATCCTCTTCATGGCTGTGCCCGCTGGACCTCCAAGAGATTACCATGGTCGCCATCTGCTCTACAGTACCGCTAACCACCGCAACATTTTCTCTCGCAGTGTCTCGCAAACTACGAATAAGCCTAGCAAAGGGGACGTTCAAGCCACCTCAGTTCCGCTTGCGGTTATACCTTCCATCGCAACTAGTCGGGCCAACGATGATTATTTGATCCACGACGAAATACTGCTTCAACCCAGTCACTGTTCTCATAAGGTTGTCTTTCTGACATGTCAACCACGTTGTCCTCTCATGCGTGGGTCGAGCCACGACCTGCGAAAGACACACTCTG
>NW_003214376.1:0-1021 GCF_000006405.1 Perkinsus marinus ATCC 50983 | reverse complement strand
TCTCGAAGTGCAAAAATGAGCGTATGAATGTGCTCGTGAAAGAGTTGGATTATCCAACTATCGCGGTATCATACCGCGTACAGCAACACGCAGGTCTGCGTACCCCTTAGGGTACTACCAATGGGTGGTGAAAAGCAGAACCAGCGCACGACATGAACGTAATGGATGATAAGGAAATACGAAATATTGATTAATACATGGATGTTGTAGTGAAAATGATCTGATCGTCTCGTAACATTCGAAACGCATTGGGGCCATCTTTATCGACCTCACGGCGTGTGTGGAACACATGCTGAATACCAATCAGTTTTTGTCCTGCAGATTGCCGCGAATGACATACTTGATGTACTCTTTAAATTTCGCAGGATAAGCTCGGAATCGATACTTAACCATATAGTCCCAACCACCATTCCTCTTCGTTGCGATAATCTGTTGTCCGGTGAAGAAATCAGGATAGCGTTTATTGGAGAAGGTTTTCTCACTGGCTTCCAGACTCAACCCTTTGCTATCAGCTGTACCTTCTAGACGATGCCACGAAGTCCACGTTCTCACGTTAGCATTAGGGATAGAACCGTAGTCGATAGTAGCAATATGGATGGGCACTCCAGGGAGAAAGGCATTATTCCCTGGGGCTGGGTTCCACCAGAAGTCTCGAGTTTCATCACCGACACTCAAGTGAGCCCAACCATACGTCTCCACCAGCGCACCGCCTTTGGTGCCAGGCTTCTTGGACACGGTGACCTTAACATGCATGCTGCCATAATGCCCAGGCCGATTGGTGTTTAGAATGATCCCGGCAGCCTCTTTAATAACTCCTTCAGATGTGACGCCCTTCATGTTGTAAATGCAGGACGGCTTTAGGAGATCGGTAATGTTGCTTCCCTCCCCTGGGCCGGGCCCACCATGACAACCCGCTGGGTAATCAGCAACGACCTGGAAAGGGAAATCAGATTGGCCCAGGGCTTGCGTCACAATGGCAAACGAGAGAAGGCCGAAGGTATAGGACATTACGAATAAGACT
>NW_003211952.1:0-3285 GCF_000006405.1 Perkinsus marinus ATCC 50983 | reverse complement strand
GAATTTCTCAGGAGAACACATCTGAAAGTCAGAGATTCAGCGAGAGAACTCGGGAAGAGCTAAGAGGTTACTTCTCCCCAGTACTTTTATCGGTGATGACAGTCTCAGATTCAACGACAGCCTACGTCAGAATATCGGAAGATTTACGAACTGCAATGCTGTAAACTCACTCCCGAGCGTTTCTGTGAGATTGCTGTGACCCTGCTCCTCATCGCCCAATTCTCGGCCGAAGTTGGCAATGACTTGAATAACTTCATCGATCTTTCGCCGTCCAAGACCGGTCCTTTGATGCGGTACAGCACTCGAAGCATCGGCTGTAAACTCACCTCGAGGTGGGATTTGGTCCATGGCACCCATGAAGTGCTGGGGCGGAAATGGAAGCACGTCGGCGGAGTTACCTCCCTTGAAAGTGAGAGCTGAGAGGAGACCATGTACCAAGAAACAGGAACCAGCGCTCACCGAAAGGCATGGAAGGCAGGCAGGAGAACTCATCGTTGTTCTCGTAAACATATCGGAGCTCAGATGCTCCCACACCCAGCGCGTATAGAATAACATCTTTCTTCGTGTAGTTGGCCGGAGTCTCAGGACCCCAGCCGCGCTCAATAAGGGCGTGTGAGTCGACAGCCATAGCGATAACGACGACTACACGTAAGAGGTGAGATATGAGGTCCGTTCGGAGAGCACCTCCGATCTCCCTATCGTCTAGAGAAGCTCTTCTACATCCGTAATGATCCTGCGAGAGACTCGAACAGCCCGGGTTGCCCAAAACTTCCCAGTATTCAACGAACTAGAACACAACAGTGAGGGCATGAGGAGAACCAACGTTGGGTTGATTTTCAATGATCCAATGACGCATTTTTCACCCTTGTTTCAACCTGTGTGCGGAGACACCGATCTGGTAATGATCGTGAAGGCCGACGCTTGCTACAGCCCCTACAAGTTCAACCACCAGATGAGGGTCGTCGATGAGGTCAGTCCGCAGGGTCTCGGACTGAACCATTTTCCAGTTCACCCATACTTGCAGCTCATCGCGGTATAACCCGAGAGTGAGGATATCCCCGACTTTGAGATTTCGCGCCCACTGTTCAACGATCACACCAGCGGCAGGTCGCAGAATACCATGCGCAAACACTCCAGAGCAATCGTAACCGAGCATGACCGAAGATGGCAGTTCCGAGGCCGCATTACAGTCGGCAACTCCAATAGGGTTAGAGCAAATGCCGATACCGAGCCCGACAGAGCTCACATCAGCGAGATACCCAATCGAAGTGATTTTATGGCGCATTGCCAGACCTTTGAACCATCTTGCAGTCGATATGGATCGATAGCCGCAACAGCCCAGGAACCCTCGCCATCCCCTTCACTATCAACCGAGCTCACAGTATGACCAAGAATAGTGACAGAGCTTCCGACTGGGCTGCTGAGCCATGAGGAATGACAATCCTCGTTAGTATTCTCCAGCAAAGGCGGAGACAAGGCCGAAAACTGCAGGACGGGTTCCTCTAGCTCGTGGAGACCGTTACTCGACAGATCTGTTGCGCACACTGGAAGTGGTAGCCTGTTATGTCGGGGCACTTCTGCCTCCCGGAGCTCTCGACAGACTTTGTGGGGTTGGGTCAGAGCGGCTGTCCGCAAGTCTGGATCAGTGTCTCCTGCGTCGAGGCCTCGAACATCTCCGGCTCTCCCATCACCCCCCTGCGATGTCGGCCCTGTGCTCGACACATCGCTATTTTTAGAGGGGTTTGATTGCATAGCTTCTGCAGCAGGAAAAGCCATAACTCTGTTCGGTGAAAGGCTCGATGAGAAGTCCATACCATCCCGGGGCAAAGGACGCTCCAAGAGACGCACGGAAGATAATACATTGGATGAAACGACCATTAGCGTGGGTCCGGCCCTAGCCAGCGACGATGCCGCATGAGCACCACAGTCCAATGAGCCGTCTTCAACGGGCTGTGCTCTCGACTCGATGACCTCGCTTCCCATAACTGATACGCATGGCTCTTCAGCACCAGTGTAGGGGTACCCGCTGGCGGCGGACTCAGGACTTAATATCGAGTCTTGCACGGCGGCATCACTCGCTTCAACCACTGTGATGTTCTCCCCTTGTCTCCTCGACCGCAGCAGGTTTTCAATGCTCAGTTTGCTGGATCTGCGCGAGCTCGATTCAGTGCGCCTAGAAGGGTCCTTGAGGAACATATCGACTATTTGGGATTTCCGGACCCCACTAACAACCGAAGTCGATCGCGTTCGTCTGGGATACTCGCATTTCGCATCACTCTTTGAAGTAGTGAATACTACAGCTGGCGCATCACTCGACTTGATGGAGGTCAGTTCGCCCTGGACAGTATCATCACTAGTTCGCTCGATCAATGTTTCCCCCCTGTCGGAGCTCCAAGCCTCCGACCCATAGAGAGTACTCGAGCGTACAAGATTATAGTTCCCCATACCGTGGCCCGCAAAATGCTCAGCGGAATCCACCAAAGTTGGGTCCGATTCACGAGAGTGATGAAGCTCAACGTCAGTCGGGGGGCTCGACCGAGAAGGGCAAGCACGGCTGTGGCGCGCAGCGTCTCTCTTCAACTCCCCGTACGATTGCCTCCGCTTCGGAATCTCTTGCTCGTCAGTCAAGCTTAGATCGCTATTGTTGGATATATCGGGTCGTACTGCGGCTGAGGAATGAACAGCGCTGCTAGACAGGATCGGTCCATCTCGAGGTGGTGGGAACCTGGGAGCTTCCGCCTTCGAGATAACAGGAGGATCGTCGAGCTCGCGTGAGAGCGAGAGAGTGGAAAAGTTGAGACCATCCAATTCGCTGTATATCTTATCAGTCAGACTGCCCCGATCAACTCGTGGAGAACTTATCGTCCGAGTAGGAAGACCAGGGGATTCAATCGCGGCCGACACCGACTCATCGAGCCCGCTTTCGAGCCACGAGTCCATATGTGGTATGGCACTCGGCCGGTCCACATAACTGGCTCCCGGTTGGTGTTCGCTTGTGACCTGTTTGCTAAGAGCACGCGGCACCCGGGTTCCGGTGGCCATACCGAGGCACTCATCTTGAGGTAACATCGGAGTGAAGCCGTCGAGGTTCGCTCCGCTTGGAGAATGCTTCACACTGCCGGTGTCTCGCGCTGTCTTCTCATGGCGTGTGTTGCCCTCGTCTAGGAGGAAACCCATGGAACCTCTACACCACGCTTCCAGCTCAGCCGTGAGATCATCTGCGAGACTAGGCCTCGCGAGCTCTTGTGCATCGAACAGGCCAGTGGTCGATGTGACCCTATCGCG
>NW_003215003.1:0-994 GCF_000006405.1 Perkinsus marinus ATCC 50983 | reverse complement strand
CACTACAACGCAGAGTAGATGAGCTGGGGATGATTGATTCTACATACATCAGCAGAACACCTGAATCTTACTCAGTAAGACTTACTGTATCAATGGTATGATGGGCCAATATACTGTATAATATACAGTGTATATTATATACAGGGGAATTATCACGCATTATTGTAGATCTGGTGCGCTGACTCAATCAACTCGCCAGAAGCGATGGATCATATATGGGCTTTGCGAGGAGGGCTGTTACTAATGTTGGCTGTTGGGGATCCTTCAAGGTTGGGTTGCACCATCGCCGTCTCAACCCGATTGATGTCGGTTTCGATGTCACATTCGAGCGTACATTCTCGGTGGTGTCGGAACCTCGTGGTGCTGAAAATTCCCGGAGGACCGTAGTAACGTTCAGGCCATTTAATCTGTCGTGCCGGGCCGTATTCTGGAAACATAGCCTACGTGAAGGAGATATTCCTCGATGTAAAGTGACATTTTCAGGGAGCGAGCATGGAACAATGGAGTTTCAATTGTTTCATGTGAAGTGTCGTGATACTGCATTTAAACTCTGATAACGATTTCGCTAACTCGCGCATTAAACAGGCGACGCAAGCAAACGAGCTCCGTAGACTGAGGGTGTGAACGCCATGGAGACGAAGCACCACGAAGGCTCACCCGGGGTGAGTCACCCCTTTATCCGGGAAGGAATGGGCGGGTCAAAGAAGCAATTCTCCTAGCCCAAAAGTTCTGGGGGCCCATAGTCCACCTGGCGGACTCCATCAGGCCCACAGAAAACCTAAAGTCTAGGCTAGAGCATACAATCTAGGGCTAGACAAGTAGCCCTATCCGGGTTCCCGTCACGTGAAACGAGAAATACACGCGTGTGCCTCGCGTGGCGAGATCACCCGTGTTTTACACCGAGAAACAGAGTGTATCGGATATAAACGTTGCAATACTTGTTATATGAGGTAAACCTTCAACACTTCACGAGTCACACCCGACAAAACTCTCA
>NW_003200922.1:0-2006 GCF_000006405.1 Perkinsus marinus ATCC 50983 | reverse complement strand
GAGAAGCACGAAGCAAATAGAATTTCTGAGATTCACATAGCATATGGATTCAGACGTCGATCACGGGCACCCCTCCTGCGAAGAACTGTAGGATTCATTGATTACTAATCAATGATTAGTTGAGTGATCATCACGCGGCGAGGAACCGCATACCCAACCTTACACCATCAGCTAACCGATCAAAACTGGAAACAACATAGGCGACGAGATACTAGTACGTCTTTCAAGACCTAATTTTTAACATAGGGTATTCTGGGATGCGGCCTCAGGCATTCGACTCCGCATATTCTAACCTCCGAACTGTTCCGCACTGCTCCACGTGGTAGGACTTGCTCCACTGGGAACACTCAATGCTAGTTCTACTCCGCTGGTCGTATGTCATATCATCGCACTGCCTTGGTGGCGGAGCAAAGCGTCTTTGACGTATTCATAGGTCACGAATGTGCACCATTGGGCCGGCATAACACGTACCTGAAGACTGGCTTCGACTCCTTAGTGAGGCAGGCGCTTGTCTACTGGACAATGTCTAGGACCGACTAAGCTAGCTTCTCATCTCATGCGGTCTGTACTCACTCACCAGCGAAACAAAGATCCCCCTGTAAAACCCAGCAAATCCGTCCTTGGCTACGACACTGAAAACGAAACCGGACAATCATTTCAAGAATTCGGCAGCGGATCTTCTCATCCGTGGCTCGATCGATATACCCAACCCGGAATCGTCTACCTCTTCATTGAGTTCCAAAGATCATCGTAATTGTGACTCCGTAATCCAGCGTCCCTCATTCTAACTGTTAGAACTGTGACAGGGCTGATGAGAATCTGGGGAAAGTTTCGAAGATGTTCTTCGAAGGCTCCTCAAGTGGCCGACAAATTATGATGGAAGTGCTCATAATGATAGAGCGGACGGGACTCATGAGACCATGTATTCTCACCATGGCAGTAGACTTTGCCAGGGTAGTCGCTAAGACTATATCCGACGGACTGAGCTGCTGACAATCACGATATGCTTGCAGTCTGGATCTGAATTACTCAGACTGAGTATGTCGGGACCCCCGACTCGGGAGCAGTTAGCGCACATTAGCGAAGCCACCGACCACGACCCAATGGGTACCATGAGCATTACTTGGTGGGCTCGTAGATCATGAACTGAATTCCACCTTGAGCAGATCCCCACATGCTTGGAATCTAGAAGAGAACAGTCGATAAAAGGTACGAAGGATAAAGAGACAGTGGATGGGATACTGTAGTGTACTCACGATTCCTCTATAGAACCCTGCGACTCCCCTGTCACGATAGAGTCGCTTCAGGCAGCCGCGGACTCCGCCAGGATACACGGCCAGTTGGACATTCACCTTCGTGACCCAAAGAGGACAGAGCACGACTTGCACCTAACTTCAACTTTTTTGCAAGGCCACCACGAGGCATCATCATTCCACGCTAGAGTCCTTCGCCGTTGAACCCGACGATGATGATAAGCAACTATCAGACGGTTTGGACCTTACCAGGCATCCCGCTGCGAAGCCGCTGAGAAGATGATTAGCTGCTGAGGGTAAGTTAAAGATGTTGGCCGCTTTGAGTGTATTGTATCTGGTTCGCCAACGAAGGGTATTCGGAGCAGGATCTCATCACACTCTAGGAATTCTACCCGTAAAAATACTGCCCCCAGGCAAGTGATGCTCCCGTTACACTTATGCCTGAGACATGAACTCGTCATATCAGGGAACACAGAGCGGAATGAGACCGATACAGCCCCAAGTGTGCTCTTTTACCAAAGCCCCGGTATAGTGCAGGCCGGACGCCTTCTTGTCGAATAACTTTTGCAAACAGCTCACGCACACTTGGGCGTCGAGAACCATCATAGTGTCTCTGCAAGTGAACCCTGAGTAAATCCAGAGGGTAGAAAACTGCCGTCGAACCCCTGAAATATAGTCAGTGTTCAATCTTGCGAGAAGGAGAAGCCCAAGAATCGCTTCCCGAAGTCACTCACAGAGCCCGCCGAGGAAACC
>NW_003201937.1:0-543 GCF_000006405.1 Perkinsus marinus ATCC 50983 | reverse complement strand
TACTTTGTTCACGGATTATCCGAACCAATGGACTGTGTAGTACTCGACTTAGAACGACAAGTCCGATTACGGTCAATCATTGACACTTTCCCAACTATGTGCTTCTCCTGAATGATTACTTGATTCGCATCAAGTAAGTTATCAATCAGACCATTCTGACCAAACTGTTCTACATCAACCATACATACAAGCATATCCAAAAATACGTTACTAGGAAAGCACTAATGACCAGAACATAGCGCTACCATGATAGTAAAATTACCGTACAGTGCCGAAAGCGACAGCGAACAATACGATAAACAAATAGCATCCACGAGAGCACCAAGCACCAGGAATGATAAACAACGTAATAGTAAACCAGTAGAAAACCGATCCTCCTCGATTAAGAACAGTCCACAACAAGAATACTACATTTGTTAACTATCTATTGGATATCAACTTTAAAATTTCTCGCCGACACTCATACACTTGACCATGTGCATATTTTTTACGCTGAGAATCGATCTATAACACTTATGGAGACCAACCTCGCGATAATATAAC
>NW_003215067.1:0-1589 GCF_000006405.1 Perkinsus marinus ATCC 50983 | reverse complement strand
AACCCATATGCATTACCCTGACTCTAATAAGGTAGGGCATAGCCTCAACAGCTAGAGGAAAGCCCTTCTTCTCCAACGTGATATCCTCAGGAACCTCTGTCGCTATTGGGTCCGCCTCAGAAGGAGCCGCCCGGACTTCCGAGAACGATGACCGCTGAGGAAAAACACCAATCCTTAGCGGAGCGATGCACTCTCCTTAGTATTACCAGCTGCTTCTCCATATCGTCTAAGGACATCCTTCCAACCATGCATGCTCTCATACGGCCTGAGCCATCGGAAAAAATAACCCCAACGTTTTACCAGACTAAGCATTACCAGACACATAGTAACGATCGTAGAACTGCAATAGAGCTTCTCTCAGTTTGCTGTAATCATCACTACCTTGCAATAGAGATTTCTTGTTTCCCCAGGTGAACTTCTTCCAAATCTGATGAAAAAAAGTGTAAAATCAACGCATCGATAACTTTCCGCAACACGAAAAACGTTCGTTTTCGATATATCATATCCCTCCGACTCCGCAACAATCCACACCTATCATCACACACTTCTTATACCACACTACATCGAACATCTCCAATTTCTTATGGTCCCATAGTCTACTCATTTCAACTACTACAGACGGAGTAAGATGTAGTCGGTGGTATATGACCCTTCAAAATAAAGTAGTACATGGTCTTTCTCAGCCATATAGCAACCTAGCTGTTCAAGCCTGGCAGAATCGCTATTCAAGGTCTGACGATACCTACATCGGGTAAGGTCGCAGGTTCGAACCCCGGTGAGGGCACTTCTAACAACCTTACTCGCTTTCAACTGCCTCCAGCTCCCTCTCGCTAGAGTCGGGATTCATAAGTGGGTTTGTAAAGAAACCAGAAAACATATCCACTGCCTTCTCGAAACCAGAAACAGTACATTCAAAGTAGTAACAAGTATACCTGATAATGAGATGATGTAAAATTGTTGTACAACTCACCTATAGCCATTGAATGTATTGAATGAATGTGATGAATTGCGCAGGTATTGACATAGTTACTACTCGCGTAGATGCTAGTAGTAACTATCTAAATACTCGCGCTAGTATACATCGACAATGTGACGATGATGACAAGCGTTGAGAGTACTTGAGCAGCATGCACTAGTATCGAATCTATTCTCATCGAAAGTGAAATTCCTGCATCTCGACGAAAATTTGATATTCATCGAGAACACCAAGAAAACTGTATAGTGCGGCAACCCAACAACTAATACTACTCTAGTTCTGTATAGGCATTGCTGTAGCCACCGTTTTTGGAAAGGTAGGTTTCGAACTCGTTCTCTCCAGGGTACTTCTTGGAGCCCATAAAGAGCATATGTTCCAGATAGTGAGCAAGACCCGGGAACCTGTGGGAAAGATAAGACTTCATGTAAGATAGCACACGACTGGTTGCTGATAATAACATTGGAGAATATCATCCTCGAATGAGTGAACTAAAGTTCACGTAGCGTGTCAATCTATACCAAATTTCACAAAAGCAAGAGGCGGAAGGTCTCCTTTTAGGCGCTGTTCATCGGAGTAACGACGACACCTCCACAGACTACTAGGCGACACTGAA
>NW_003210715.1:0-1090 GCF_000006405.1 Perkinsus marinus ATCC 50983 | reverse complement strand
TCTGAGCCGAATGGAGGGTCATCTCCTCCAGAAATTCGTGGGACTCCCTGATTCAGGAGAGGAAGCCGTCGACTAGATTTCGACATTCGATCCGTGGTCAACGAATACCGAGCTAGGGGAGGTAATGATAACTAATCAGCCTAAACCGGTGGCGAAACCAAGATTGCAAGACCATGTGGGTGCTCAGACGGCAACACGCGGCTCGTATGTATCTCAGTCGAAGGTTCCATTGAAGCCGAGGGGCACACGATGAATTGATGGTGAAGCAGGCTGATACATCCGGGGCACGGAACACTGTCCAATTGTCGTGCTGAATATAGTAGACAATCTCTACTAGAGGCAATGGCAGGTGAACCAGGACAAGAGAGGGGGCACTACTCACAATTCCGATACTACCATACGAACCTTCACACATCGACTGAGTCGATGTCGAGTCGAGTCGATTCGACTCGATGCTACTGAGTCAGTAGTACTGACAAATATCGCTACAGTGATGTCAGCAGTTCGATATTCGAATGATGATGAAAGAAGTAGTGATACTTCTGCCGATTAACATATATAAGTTTTGAAAAGATATCTAAACAACAGCAATGTTCAATGATGTTGTTGGAACTAACAAGCAGGAGAGCTTACTAGACTTGGTCTAGTGATAAATTGTCGCTCGTAAGTTAATTTCATGTCTACTGTCATCACATTATGTTGTTCAATTGTGCTTGTCTAATACTTAGAATGTCTCGATAATCCGAACTTTCTAAGCCTCTGAGCTTGAGTAGTTTAGGATCCGTGATCGATTGACAATCAGTCATAGTTCGTCAGATTCCTCTCAGGTAGTCATAAATATCCAATAAATATCTGCGGTCTAGTTGTATGTCAATTAGTATACCTGGCATATTATACCACCGACACACGCCGTGTGCACGGACCGTGCACACGGTCATTGTTAGCATAAATGGATCCATTTTTAAACAACGCTGAGCCACGTGCCCACTCCGCGCCCACTCAGTGCAGACGAACTCCGGCTAGAGCTCGCAAGGCATCGAGATGTGCTCCATAGAGCACTGATAAGTGCACTGGAAACCGTCTCTGGCAA
>NW_003208261.1:0-1018 GCF_000006405.1 Perkinsus marinus ATCC 50983 | reverse complement strand
CGAGCGCGCAATATGGGATTAGAGCCGTACATCTAAGTGGATAACATTGAGATGCAACTTGCAGCCTCGTCTTGCTGCTTCTCACGCTATTCTGATCATTTGAGTCGTATAGGAACTGCGCACGATCACGAATGGAATGACCACCGTTTGGTGATTGGTGACACGAAGTTTAGGATATCAATGAGCCTGCAAGTTACGATCTATGTTTATCTATGGTATCACCAATCACCCCCCACCCCATAAGGAACGTCCTGACTCCCCAGCTAGTCGTGGAACTCATCTCGAATAGGATGAACATAAAACTGCGGTCTCACGGGCATCGGAAATATCGCGCATTTTTTGCTCTCACTCACGTAAATACTGATATGGATAAAGAGGGCGATGATGAGGCCTCGATTTGGTAAGGTCGGGCGGACCAGCTCTTGCCCAATCCGGTTGGTTGGCCCGTCTAGCTCAGTCGGTAGAGCGCAAGGCTCTTAACCTTGTGGTCGTGGGTTCGAGCCCCACGGTGGGTGATATATCTGATCTTTTTCTTGTCAATTCTATGTTCTGATAATCGCGAATTCCTTGTGAAAACCTGATGTTGTCATAGTGACCTTGCTTAGGGAAATCAAACCCTGATGAGCTCTCAAAATGTGTTGCAGTATAAAAAAAAGAAAGAAGCTTCATATATAGTATTTTAGTGCTCCGCTAGCTCAGTAGGCAGAGCGTGTGGCTGTTAACCACAAGGTCGGTGGTTCGAACCCATCGTGGAGCGTTTGTCCTTTCTGAATCATTCTATCGTTCGATTGAGCAGTTTCATATAATCTGAAAAACGAGAAGACTCTGATGGTACAAGGGAGCGCCCCCGTCCCTGGACAATGTTCTTTTGTACTGTCAAACGAGTATGGGCGATCCAAACGGGTGAACATTGCTCGAGGGAGCGGAGGGAGAGCTGGATCGGAATAGGCTTCGCTCGATCAGATCGCAGTTCTACATGTGCTGGAAATGGATGAGCTCGGACGAGCGCGCAATATGG
>NW_003207618.1:0-1172 GCF_000006405.1 Perkinsus marinus ATCC 50983 | reverse complement strand
GTCAATGCAAGTACGGTGTGTATGCTCGAGAAGATGGCTAACTCATCGGAGCAGCAAAGTATTCGGTTGAGATGGGCAGTGTCGCAATTAGAGAAGGAGAATGAGTGGATGCGGGAGAAGATGAAGTCGTTGGAAGAGGAGATAGACGCATTACAGAATCGCATCTATTCTAAGTGAGTTTTGAGGACTGCGCGAAGTGTGTGTTCGAAGCTAACGCTGACGACACGGCAGCGATGCGCATTAGCTCATTAGAGATTATATTATGAAATCAGAGATTATTGATACAATAGGTTAGTTCAGAATATTATTAAATTAATAGATTAACTCATTATATTATTGGAGTTTCATCCGTTTTACGTGAAGTGGCGTAAAACTCGGTGTAAAACGCGATATTCGCGGTGATATGCAGTAGTCGTGAAATATGTTTTTCACTAGTGTTTTTCATATCACTAGGGTGAAACTCCATTAAATTAATATATTAATTCGAGAAATTATAAAACTGATGACGGCACGGAATGTTGCCCGAAGGGCGAGATAATCATGAGTGATAATTTTCAGGGAAAAGGAAACGGATTCGAAGGTGCACAATTCGGTGAGTGGTTATATGGAAGCGATGGTGAAGTTGGGTGAAGTGGAGACTGTCAATGTTGTACTTTCTGAGATCATTGCAAAGCAGAGAGAGCGACTGAGGGACAGCAATGAGATGTGTCACCGCGCCAGGAAATTGGAAGTGATGAGAAAGAGGCGGATGATGATGGCAGGGGGAATTAATTCAGAAGAATATAATATCGACACGGAATGCATAGGCAGCAAGAAACGACGTTTGTCTTGCGCCAATAGCGATTTCTATTCTAATTGAATTGTGTTTGTAGTGGAAAGATTATGTGCCAGTAATTGAGTATCAGACCTTGAATTGCTTAACACAAGAACTCAATTACCAGTAAGTGGTAAGAATCTTACCACAATTGCACAGAGCAACCTGCAGACACAACACTCAGCCAAACCGGCACAATTATGGGTCATATAACGCTGACTTACATCGCAATCGCACGCTGACTAACGTTGAGGCTGACTGCTCGAACGACCCAATGAGAGAGGAAACAAATTCGGTCATCCTGAACTGATTAGATCGGAGAGACTCTGGTGTCGAGTGCTATCGTTGGCATTTAGCC
>NW_003210240.1:0-926 GCF_000006405.1 Perkinsus marinus ATCC 50983 | reverse complement strand
CAGAGCGTCGGCTCTGTGAGCAGAAGGTCGTCAGTCCATCTGACAAGTGGCTTATAGCACCATAAATTTCTGTCTGTACGAGAAGCAGGAGCAGGATGGCCCATTCTGTGAAGGGGACAGGAAAATTATTGATTCATATAGTCACTGTGTGTGCCACTTTAGCTTAGTGGTAGAGCGTCTGCTTCGTAAGCAGAAGGTCGTCAGTTCAATCCTGGCAAGTGGCTTACAGCAGCATTAGGCTCTAGTCGGGTATGAGGAGCAGGTTTGCTCACTCCGCAAAGGATACAGGAAGATTATTGATTTATGCACTTATTTTGTGTGCCACTTGAGCTTAGTGGCAGAGCGTCTGCTTTGTAAGCAGAAGGTCGTCAGTTCAATCCTGGCAAGTGGCTTATAGCACCATAAATTTCTGGTCTGGTACGAGAACCAGGAGCAGGATGGCCCATTCTGTGAACGGGACAGGGAAATTATTGATTCATATACTTAATCTGTGCGTCACTTTAGCTTAGTGGTAGAGCGTCTGCTTCGTAAGCAGAAGGTCGTCAGTTCAATCCTGGCAAGTGGCTTACAGCAGCATTAGGCTCTAGTCGGGTATGAGGAGCAGGAGCAGGTTTGCTCACTCCGCAAAGGATACAGAAAGATTATTGATTCAACTTTGCTCGCTCATTGGTCCACTCCCTCTACTCAATTCTACAAAATACTCAACACTGCGGACGACCTGTTATCTGCTATCATTCAGTCATTTAGTTAGATGGGAGTAGTGGGTAGTGGAGTGAAAGCATCGCACGTTGCGACAGAAATCGAGTGGGACCCGAAAGTCCCAACCGCGAAATTCTGCGAATAATCATTCCCAAAATTGCAACAGTGGATGCTTCGCTCCGCGCGAGTAGTGGTAGCGAGGTTACATGAATCTCTAACCAGCCACA
>NW_003212536.1:0-3322 GCF_000006405.1 Perkinsus marinus ATCC 50983 | reverse complement strand
ATTTACAGCGCAATTTCGGTGCTGGACTGGGCGTCTCTCGACAAGCAGGTATGCTCGGGTAAGGGAATCGGTGTAGAGTGCAGGATTGTGGTGTAGGGCGCAGAGTATTGAAGATGAACGCGATAGGAACAGCTGCCAAGTACGTAGTGGACTACGTGCTACGACTGGCCAAGGAAGATGACGAGACGGGAGCCCCTGTGGATGGGGACACCAAGGCGGTGAAGGCCTTCTCTGGTCGTGATAGGTAAGGGGCACATCGAGAATTATCGGTGATGCTGCTTTCTCATATTTGTGTTCTTGCAGTTCTAAGCCTCGGCCGAGAGCTCCTCCGATCGGCCATCTGGTGACTCCGGAAGAATCTTCCGAGCCCAGCATGGAGGGCGGTCGTCGGAAACCACTGTTACCGGAGTCGGTGACGAGTAAAGGACTGAAGATAGAGGAGTTCATAGTCATCGACCGACGCACTGACCTCTTCTCGGTGCTGTGTACACAGTTCACTTACGAGAGCTTACTTGACAGATGCCTTGGCATCAAATACGGGTAATAGTGGAAGTTATATATTCGTATCCTTCCTGAATTTGTGAGTAGGAGTTATATAGTTATGTCCAATAAGTGGGACAATTGATTGAATTTGTGTTGGTGATAGTAGTATACTAACGTTCATTATGGTGACCTTGTAATGTATGAACAGAATGGGATGGTAACTATTTGGTGCTCATTATAGTGATAATCATTCCGTGGTCAGAACGAGGGAAGCGCCAGTGCTCAGTCTATGACTCCGTCGTGTGACTACTGAGTTGGTTCATCTGGTGTCTGGGCAGGTACATAGATGTTGGCGAGCCTATTCTGCCAGAGAGGAAGACGGTGGTATTGAACTCTAACGACAAGCTGTTTGATGGTATCAGGGATCTACGTATGGAGGTGCTTGGGCCCTTGTTGCACAAGAAGGCCAGCCAGATACAGGAAACGTAAGTGGTTGTCGTTAATTCGATCGATGCTGAATTCTGTCATCGATGATTCGATTATTCATTATCATTGCCTTTGGAGCTGCTTGCTGCTCGGTGGGTGTGTTACGGGCTTTGTTATGTCCTCAGGTATAGTGAAAAGGACCGGCTCTCGGACATTCCCCAGATGAAGATGTATATGGATAAGTTCAAGTCGGCTCAAGCGGAGCATGCCTCCTTGGCAGACCATGTGAACCTTGCTAGCTTCACCAGTGCCCTCACACAGATGTCGTGGTTTCAGCAACAATGGCAGGTAGGCCTTCAACGCCGCGCAAGATGGGAGGTACCGCTTTCACAGGTGGAGGACGGTCTCATGTCTGGTGCGATAACACCCGCTCAGCTGGTCGATATTGTCAATGACATGATGGAGCCTAGTCTGCCTCAGCCTGTTAAGGAAGGGCGACAACCTGTAGGGACGGGGGCATCTTTGCTCTGTTGTTTCTGCGCAGTGATTTTCTCAACGTTTTGCTCTTTCATCCTGGTAGTCGCAGAGAGTTACTGCGCACAGAGAATTCCTTCGGTTGATTGTGATCATCTCAGACCCCGGGGTCTCAACCGTTGGATCGAGTGCTGCGACTTATATGCCTCTGCAGTGTGGTTAATGGTGGGATCAAGACGAAGATTCTGAAGGCTCTCACCAAAAACCTGATTGAATGGTAAGTCTCGATGCCTTATTTGTACCTTCCTCAAGCGCCCTCTCCTCCCAGGTATGGTCCTAAACTGATCGTACCACTGTTACACCACATGACTGCGTGTGGACTTTTGAAAGCATCTAGTGACAGTGGGGCTGACTTGGTATCCAGCGGCTCTGGCAAATGGCAGAGGATGAAGCAAGCATTTAACTTGGTAGTTGCAGGTGGCGGTCCAGAAGGCGATGATAGTGAATCTGATCCGGGTAGTGAGGTGTGCCTCTCCTTGAGCGTTTTGGGCGATACTGTATCTGATTATTTTGGACTCGTGAATGCCTTCCTTGCATTGGGTGTAGAAAATGATGTTTTAGTTTTCCATGAGCATTGGTTGTCTAGCATGGTACGTTCTCAGGTTCTAACATTGCTGCTGATACTGGCATTGCGTACGCCTATTCGGGCTACGCTCCGCTGTCGGTACGGCTGGTAGAATTAACGGAGGCCGAGCCCAACGGATGGCGAGGGGCTGCGGAGAGTCTCAACTTGCTTTGGGGGCCTGCCATTGAGGTGAGTATCCTACTTGTGCTCTGAGGTAGCTTGTGTCGCTCTGTCTACCTCGTGGTCACGGCTCAAGGCTGTACGCAACGGTTGTGTTCTCAGGTTGCGAGTGGTGCAGCACCTGAGGTTTTGCCAGGTAGTGTTGATCAGGAAGGGACCATTGGCCAGGGCGATAAAGTAAGCATATCAGAATAGGAGATGGTGTTGAGCGAGTCGCAGGTGGTGGTCGTATGCTTTGTGGGAGGAGTAACGTACGGTGAGATAGCAGCCTTGAGGCGGCTATCGGCGGTGGAGAGGAAAGGTCGACGCTTCCTCGTAGTCACAACGGAAATGATCAGCCACGAAAAGCTATTCAATGAAATCATTGATGAACAGCTATAGTATAATGTCTGTGTGGAGTTTCTCACCTTGAGAGATTTCTGGTTATTAGTGTGGTGGATGGAGGCCGATAATCTGTCTAGTTTTTTTGATTGTTATGTCGATTCTGCAGCACCCCTTCATGACGGTCGCATCTAAGGCGATGGTGACCCGAGGCTTCAGCAGCCAGGTCGCGAAGGTTTGCCTGCTGGGTGCCTCTGGCGGGATCGGTCAACCATTGGCTCTGTTGTTGAAGATGAACCCAGCCATTAAGGAGCTAGCCCTGTACGATATTAAGCAGGCGGCTACACCTTGCAAGGGCGTGGCCGCCGATATCAGTCACATTGACGCTAATGCTAAGGTCACGGGCTATGCTGGTGAGGAGGAGATTGGCGAGGCTCTGAAGAACGCCAAGCTTGTTATTATGACCGCTGGTGTACCCAGGAAGCCTGGCATGACCAGAGACGATCTCTTTGGAATCAATGCTAAGATCGTTATGGGCTTAGCGAAAGCATGCGGAGAACACGCGCCCAAGGCGACCTTGTGTGTGGTCTCTAACCCGGTCAATTCGACGGTACCGATTGCGGCTGAGACGTTGAAGAAGTTGGGGGTTTTCGACTGGCGTAGTTAGTGGGCGTCACAACTCTCGATTCAGTGAGAGCCAGTACTTTCTTCTCTGAGAGATCAACTTTGCTGTCGACAAGCTGAAGTTCCGATCATAGGAGGACGCTGGAGAGACTATCATGCCTGTGTCTCGCATGCTTTCCCCCCGCATAA
>NW_003211510.1:0-1181 GCF_000006405.1 Perkinsus marinus ATCC 50983 | reverse complement strand
TGGCAGTGTTGGAGTAGTAGGAATATATGTAATCGCTTTCCTCAGCACCTGAGCTCAGGAGTTTCCTATACAGTGTTGGAGTAGGAATATATGTAATCGCTTTCCTCAGCACCTGAGCTCAGAAGAGTTTCCTATACAGTGTTGGAGTAGGAATATATGTAATCGCTTTCCTCAGCACCTGAGCTCAGAAGAGTTTCCTATACAGTGTTGGAGTAGGAATATATGTAATCGCTTTCCTCAGCACCTGAGCTCAGGAGTTTCCTATACAGTGTTGGAGTAGGAATATATGTAATCGCTCTCCTCAGCACCTGAGCTCAGGAGTTTTCTTACTAAGTATCGGAGTTTGTAAACAAATTTTGGTTGTAGTAACGAGAACTTTGAAAAAAATCCCTCGAAATTAGTCTGTGGGGAAAAACTCGGAAAAATTCCTCAAACACTTTTACCGATTTTATCGTATTTTGCGTTATTTTTTCGGCCCGGCTGTGCATAGGTGCATCGTATTTTTTCATGGGAATGAACGCGCGAATTTATGCTCTTCAACAACGGGAAAAATTACGAAATGGGAATATCCTGGGGAAATTTTTCCGATTTCGTGATATTTTTACCATCATCTTTTTGTGATTGTCGCTACAGGTTCGCTCTGACGTGATCGATTTGGAGACCTCCGACGAGCCCACATCGCCATCATCCTCCTCTACTACGTCTTCTTCGTGTGAGGAGGATGATGAGGATAGGTTGGTAAAGTCGGTGAAACCACAAACGGTTGAAGTTGATATGTCATATGGTGACGAGCTGAGGGGGGAGTGTGATGAAGTGGTGAGATGTGGAAGGTGTGGTATTCATATTAGCTATAGTAATATATTTAAATATAATTTGTAATATATAGACTATATATATCTATAGCGAGTGTTTAGTACGTTAAGTGCCGCGCTGTGTGGAAAAGCCGATATTCGCGGCGATATGCGGTATTTTACGAAGTATGTTTTTCACCTCACGGGTGAGACTCCGATATATTTTACATACGTCTTATTGTATTCAGCCTTGTACGGAACGAGGAATCATCCGGGAATGTTCCTGGGAGGAACTCATTTTGAAGTTTCCATGAGCGGCTAGGAACACATTCTTCTTTAATCAGTTTCCAATGTACTCACATTAGGAACATATTATCAAACCCTAGGGAA
>NW_003212943.1:0-914 GCF_000006405.1 Perkinsus marinus ATCC 50983 | reverse complement strand
CCGGACCATCTGCTTGGAAGGCAGATATCCTAGCCATTAGACTAGCGGTGCATATCACTTATGTAGTGACCGAGTATCCTGTGATACTTGTATAGGGACATCTGAATCCCTTCTCGGACGTACCGTCGTCAACCATCCCGCGGCCAAGAGTCTGATTGGGCCTTAAACGCGTACCTGAGATCGCGAACTGCTACTATATCTCTCGCATGGTAGGCCGCATTCTATCTCGATTGATAACTCCAACTGGTAAGGTTCTCATCACATACTACAGCTAGCTCGGCACAAGCTGCACAACTTTTTCGTGTCATCGAAGTTCCTGATTGCAAGCACATTTTGAATCCGCATGCGGCGGCTCGTGAATTTGGGCTGTTGGTTCATCTCCGCAACGCGTTCTGAGGTACCGGGCGGTCATTCATCATTCCTGCAAGGAGTTCTGCTCTAGGTGAATAGCTCTTTTCTATGCACGGACAACGCTTTATTGACGTTGTTTTTCCCCTGAACTGGCACGGTTGGGCCAATCGCATGGAATGGTACGAAAACACCAACTCTGTTTAGTGGAAATTTTTCGGTAAGACTGATCTATGCAGTCGGTAAGCTCCACCTCTCAGTTTGATAACCATCTCGAGTGTATTGTGATGAATAGCAGCTCCTTGTTTCGATCAAGGGACCTTTGGGTTATGAGCCCAACACGCTATCCACTGCGCCAAGCTGCTCATGCGTAAAAACTCCTGTATCGCCCTGACGTGCTGAGCATAACTGTTCCACGATAGCCTAGAGACCCTTCTCTCGTTGATACGAACTGCACCGCCCGGGAATCGAACCCGGACCATCTGCTTGGAAGGCAGATATCCTAGCCATTAGACTAGCGGTGCATATCACTTATGTAGTGACCGAGTATTCCTGTGATACTTGTA
>NW_003217149.1:0-805 GCF_000006405.1 Perkinsus marinus ATCC 50983 | reverse complement strand
CCAACCAGTGTGGACATATGTGCACATTGTCAACTACATGTGTTGGTAACAATATGAAAATTCTGGGAAATAGTTATTGTCTACTTCTACTCAAAATCGCGTGTGGATCTTCAGCTGTGGAAAGCAAACACATGTTCCCACACTGCACAATGCAGTCCTCACCAGCCGCCTCCCTAGCAGGACCATCGTCCACCGACGAGAATGCTGCTATCGGTAGCTCGACGTGCTCAACAATATTATCCTGCCTCGACTGGACCACATCAGCCTGGGATGAGGCGGCCTGATCGGGAGGCGCTATAGGGAGCTCATCCTCCTTCTCCTCGACTAAGCCATCATTCGCCGCGTTTGCAGAACAGCTCGCTGCCTCTGAAACGGCACTTGTGTGGCAAACATCACTTCAACCACAAGTAATGGTCACGAATCACAACAGCTAAGCCGTGGTGAATTCCCGCCGTAAAACACAGGGAATATTTCGCGTATTACATTTCTTCCGAATGAAGCGTAATAAAATCACAAGAGCGATTAAATCGTACGAAAACGCTTCCTCATAAACGAGTGCAGATTATTACAAACTACCCCCTCTTTACTACCTGTTCGATATTCCGCAGCACCCAACAACGGCGTTGTGTACTCAGCATTCATAGTCACAACCTCGAAATGGCTTCGGTCATCAGCATCGATAGGAACAAGTGTTAGGGGAGCAACTGTAGCTTCGGCGAGCTCTACACAGATGAGGTTCTGCTGCCCACTGAGACTGCGAGACTAGTTCCATATAAACGGCTCCGAATTGAACACAGACAACTCT
>NW_003203839.1:0-858 GCF_000006405.1 Perkinsus marinus ATCC 50983 | reverse complement strand
TTTTTTGGAGCAGAACCATACCGTAGCTGTATACTCTGTAGATATGTATGACTCTATCGAAAACCGTGTAGTTGGTGGCAGAATACGGCACGATCCTCGTCAAAACCATGAGGTACCCTTTCCATAAACTGACGTAAACGCCTCACCGTAGCTACATGGAACCATTCACGAGAGCCCAATATTTCTTCCAGAGAAAGAAAGAAAAACTACCAAAAAAACAATCAGAACTATGCAACTGCTCTCATCTGATAATCTGGCAGGCCACCGAAGCGACTATGATAGTCTCAAATCAATGAGCAATTACCTCTGATGCCGTTCGTGGATACAATGCTCTGCATAGTGTGGTACGCGCTCGTCCATGAAAACCTCAAATTCGGGTTGGTTTGGTATCTGAAACTCCACATCAGAGAGACAAATCCTCATCCATAGACTGTGTACAGAATCTTCACACGCTCCAGAGGAGCTACTACGAACTTGGCCGTGGCTCCAGCTGTGGATCCGCATGCCGCTACTGTCAGGGCCGACAGTCTGACAGGCTTCATTTCCCCCTCCACTGAGGCCTCTCGGGATAACTCGTCACTGAAATAACAAAGATATACGACAGTCGTGCCAATTAGCATGGGGGTTAATCTATATACAGATCCGTATGATTACAGTATAACAGTGTAACACTAATAACGCTCATGAAAAATCGACAATCGCTGCGATTTCTAAGGCCGCAAAACGACCATCATCATCACGAGGAACTTCGCTCACCAGCCAGAACAAGACCACCCACCCCAGTTGAGATTACTACCCTCTTGCCCTCCTGCGAGTAGTCGTTGCCGATACGTCATGATCTGTATAAGGCGCCGTTTC
>NW_003214477.1:0-1480 GCF_000006405.1 Perkinsus marinus ATCC 50983 | reverse complement strand
CTGCAGCCATCAGTATCCAAAACCCACTCCTGCTACGAGCTACAAACAACGGCCATGCAGCCCCGATCTCAGCCGTATACAAGTGCGTACGAATGTGCCCACATCATTGCCGTATTGAACCCTATTGTCTTGTCTCATGTAGCACTTAGTGACACCGGGTATACCTTACCAACAGCAGCAGTGTAGACAACGACAAGGGAAGTGATTACTATGTACCCTTTTAGAGTAAGGTCCGAGAGTAGAGAGCCTTCCACCCTTTTGAACAGACGAAATTCCTCTACCCCATCATAATCTGCCACCACACCTCATACTCCTACAAAGTGCCCAACTTGCAACTTACCCTTCATCTCAGGAGACCCGTCCTCCGCGGTCTATTGTAAACACGATCGTTGTACAGTAGCAGTGATAGTGACAGTACCTCAGTATCGCGGAGTAGCCTGATACGCACTATCAGGGGATCATCATCAAACTGGTGTATATATACATAGATAATCCTACCACGCGAAGTGGGGATCATCATCAAACTGGTGTATATATACATAGATAATCCTACCACGCGAAGTGGGGATCATCATCAAACTGGTGTATATATACATAGATAATCCTACCACGCGAAGTGGGGATCATCATCGAATTAATGTACATATATAGATAATCCTACCACGCGAAGTGGGGATCATCATCGAATTAATGTACATATATAGATAATCCTACCACGCGAAGTGGGGATCATCATCAAACTGGTGTACATATACATAGATAATCCTACCACGCGAAGTGGGGATCATCATCGAATTAATGTACATATATAGATAATCCTACCACGCGAAGTGGGGATCATCATCGAATTAATGTACATATATAGATAATCCTACCACGCGAAGTGGGGATCATCATCAAACTGGTGTACATATACATAGATAATCCTACCACGCGAAGTGGGGATCATCATCAAACTGGTGTACATATACATAGATAATCCTACCACGCGAAGTGGGGATCATCATCAAACTGGTGTACATATACATAGATAATCCTACCACGCGAAGTGGGGATCATCATCGAATTAATGTACATATATAGATAAGCATACCACGCCTGCATCGTGAGGAGTCGAAATCGTCCTCTGGCAACTCCTAATATCTAAAAACGACCAAGTTGAGATGGGAAGGCCGATGACGATAAACCTACTCCACCTCCACCAGCTGCCTGTCTTCCCCCAGAATAGATGTGCGAACATCTGGATAAAATAGGATCTGGGTATACAACGTGATTTTCCCCAAACACACCATTGCTATCGTCGATCATATACGCCACAGTTAGCACCTGCTTGGCCTTGGCATCATCAGAGGCATAGCCCGGATGCAGATACACCTTCCTACTGGGAGTTTTCAAGTTCTTAGCAACTTTAATGATCTCTTTAAAGTCTATAGCAACAACATTAGTTCAAACAATGGTCTCGGTACCGATCCCACCTTGG
>NW_003210264.1:0-1760 GCF_000006405.1 Perkinsus marinus ATCC 50983 | reverse complement strand
GGTACTGGCCTCGGGACCATCGAACTGGCTCGTTAATGGAAGCATCGTCCCCTTTACCTGATATAGGCTTTGAAATACTGCCTTATGTTTCGAGTGACTTCCACGGCGTCCGTATACCCGACGTTTGTATGACACTTTGCGTCTTGGGAGCGGCCGTGATGGTATTTGTTAAATTCAACTTCAACCAAGCGACTATTGTTCTAAAGCGCACATTGCTCTTAGGGGCAATAGGGTACACTGGGAGAGCTCTTAGTGTTCCTATGACTCAGCTGCCCAACCCGGACGCTAGTTGCAAGGCGATCTTGGATTGGGATCACCCCTTGATCTCGATTCTGTTGGTCCCATTTGGTCTTGCCCACACTTGTGCAGACGTATTCTATTCTGGTCACTCCATATCGGTCACACTTGCTACAATGGTCTGGTGGGACTATACCTCGTCGATTGCCTCGAGGCTCTTCGGCCTCTTCTGGGGCCTCTTTACTTTGCTGGTGATAATGAGCACACATTTCCACTACACATTGGACGTGGTGTATGGTGTGGCCGTAACGTTCATTGCATGGCGTTTGTATCACTACGCGATGAAAGTCCCAGTGGTGATGCTGAACTCGCGGTTTATGTTGTTTTGGGAGGCTGATGCTTTCCCGGTAACGCCAATGAATTCCCACTACACGACGATTAACATCCCCAGTCTGAACATGCAAGTTCAGTTGTGCAGCGAAGCGCTGCAGCCAGTGTTTGTATCGGAGTCAACAGCTGAGGAGGCTGGTAGTCTACTGTCAGTCCGGGATAAGGCGACTGCTTCGGGCGATGTGGCCTCTTTTGGAATCGTCAACTTGCACTTTGCGAAGGACCCCCGGATACTATGGGGCTTGCGGGTTGCAGATGACCCCGACAGTGGGTATGGGAGTCTTCCCTGACAGTTACCTCAGTTGAGGTTAATGACATACCACTCATATCATCATCTTGCACAATGATCAAGTAATGATCGACAGTAAAACAATTCACTTCGTGTATCATTATATATATGTGTGCGTTTTCCTTTTGGGTCCGTTTGTCAGTGTATTCCATGTGAATCGCCGTCTCAACCCGCCAACGGGCGAGGCGTTGGCTTCTGTAGCTTCTGGCAATGAAAGACTACTCATTCACTATCCGTTCCTTAAACCCCGTTTCCCTAGTATTGTAGATGTGTTCGGTTTGTTATGGTATTGGTAGCATCCCCCCTGATAGACTTGTTTCAAGTACTGTACAATGGTATCCAGTCGATTGCTTCCAGCAGTAGCAGCGTGGGATCTTGGCATGATGGTGGACTCAGTAGTGGGCACAATACAGTGCTGATTATTACTGCCCTCGAGACCCGCAGACCGCATTGGTCATCTTATCAGTTTGTCGACTAGGCCTGATATGATCCCATAGGACTCAGTTTCAACATAGTAGTGATGCTAGTATCGACCACGACTTGGATCTATCCTAGATACCTGTATACGGAATGGCTCAGGAGGTCGTCTTGGGTGTTCTCGAGTGAGGTTCTTCTTGTCAACACCACACCGTCACTGTCACAATGTTCGTAGCTGCATTTTTAACAGCCCTATCTATAGTCTTCGTGTCGCGTTACTCCCTATTATATGGCCATTGAGTGCAGGACCAGCTTGGAAAATACAGAGTGATTAGTCGTGCACAAGGTGCAAGGTACGGAGAGACTCTCCGACTCTGGGATAGCATATAGAAAAGGAATCTTACCCTTACTACTTAATAGTGTATAT
>NW_003208694.1:0-1008 GCF_000006405.1 Perkinsus marinus ATCC 50983 | reverse complement strand
AATTCAGCGGGTAATCTCACACACATCAGGCCTTCTAATGATGACATATTGCCATGGTGCGAACCGACAAGCGTGTTATGATATATAATAATCTCGCGACCGGACTGAACGCGTGATTCAAACACTTCTCTGCATTTATCAATAGATTTGACGTAATGCGTGGAAGAGAAGAATCGCGTGATCAAGGAACACGTGATATCACCACAACACAGTCGAGTTTGCGAGTACCTCGAGAGATACTCACAGGCGCAAGCCTCCTTTCGGAGGGGCTACAATACGAGATTATAGCCTTGCAAATTAATACGCCTGCCTTCACAAGCGCACATAACGAACCACCTCCGAAGAGTTAGTTCAAGCGGGATACAAAGCATTGAGTTGCGTTAACAACAAAATGTTTGTATCGGGAAGAAGAGCGACACTGATATGTATGTACAAAGAGGAAAGATCCCCTTTGTGCAGTATGCGTTGAGATTTCTACTGGTTCACGGAATTCTGCAAATCGCAGTGCTTATCGCACTTCGCTGCGTCCTTCATCGATTCTCGAGCCGAGGCATCCATCGTTGAGAGTTTGGAATTTCGTTTTGAAATACCAAAATCCAAAATTGGATTTGGATACTATGACTAGTACAATGGTTCATAGGAATTAATCACCTCAACAGACAAGTTAAGGTGGGGGGATCCAAACAAAGCGGGGATCCCATCTCGCAACACTCAAGCAAAAGAGCAAGAGAGAGCGAGACCGCTGGTTTCTCAGAGAATGAATCGGTGTGAATGATCCTTCCGCAGGTTCACCTACGGAAACCTTGTTACGACTTCTCCTTCCTCTAAGTGATAAGGTTTGCAGAACTTCCCGCGAAGAGAACAGAAACTGAACTAATCGCAGTCCGGACAGCTCACCGGATCACTCAATCGGTAGGAGCGACGGGCGGTGTGTACAAAGGGCAGGGACGTAATCAACGCAAGCTGATGACTTGCATTTACTAGGAATTCCTCGTTGAAGACGAATAA
>NW_003208305.1:0-1544 GCF_000006405.1 Perkinsus marinus ATCC 50983 | reverse complement strand
CTCAGATACAGCCGTTGATGCGCACCACTATCTCATGTGCTTGCCTTCAGCGTCTTGTGTAAACTAGTTGGAGCTTCACATCGAATGCCCGATTTTATTGAAGTAGGATGGATGAAGAGGAAGTGAGATTAATGTATACCCGATGCAGGATTTGAACCTTCGACCATCTGTTCCGTAGGCAGACATTCTATACAGCTGAACTAATCGGGCAATGAAGCTAGCAACTTTGATTGATATCCAAGTTGAATACTCTTCCGAAATGGTTTAGGCGGTAATTGGTCAATCCGTCAGGGTACGTGAGCGAAATTCGGATTGCTCAGGTACAGCCGTTGGTGCGCACCACTATCTCATGTGCTTGCCTTCAGCATCTTGTGTAAACTAGTTGGAGCTTCACATCGAATGCCCGATTTTATTGAAGTAGGATGGATGAAGAGGAAGTGAGATTAATGTATACCCGATGCAGGATTCGAACCTACGACCATCTGCTCCGTAGGCAGACATTCTATCCAGCTGAACTAATCGGGCGATGAAGCTAGCAACTTTGACTGATATTCAAGTTGAATACTCTTCCGAAATGATTTAGGCGGTAATTGGTCAATCCGTCAGGATACGTGAGCGGAATTCGGAATGCTCAGGTACAGCCGTTAGTGCGCACCACTATCTCATGCGATTGCCTCCAGCGTCTTGTGCAAACTAGTTGGAGCTTCACATCGAGTGGCCGATTCAGGATACGTGAGCGGAATTCGGATTGCTCAGGTACAGCCGTTGGTGCGCACCACTATCTCATGTGCTTGCCTTCAGCATCTTGTGTAAACTAGTTGGAGCTTCACATCGAATGCCCGATTTTATTGAAGTAGGATGGATGAAGAGGAAGTGAGATTAATGTATACCCGATGCAGGATTCGAACCTACGACCATCTGCTCCGTAGGCAGACATTCTATCCAGCTGAACTAATCGGGCGATGAAGCTAGGAACTTTGATTGATATTCAAGTTGAATACTCTTCCGAAATGGTTTAGGCGGTAATTGGTCAATCCGTCAGGATACGTAAGCGGAATTCGGATTGCTCAGGTACAGCCGTTGGTGCGCACCACTATCTCATGTGCTTGCCTTCAGCATCTTGTGTAAACTAGTTGGAGCTTCACATCGAGTGGCCGATTCAGGATGCGTGAGCGGAATTCAGATTGCTCAGGTACAGCCGTTGGTGGGCACCACTATCTCACGTGCTTGCCTTCAGCGTCTTGTGCAAAGTAGGTGGAGCTTCACATCGAATGCCCGATTTCGTTGACGTACGATGGATGGAGGAAGTGAGATTAATTCATACCCGATGCAGGATTCGAACCTACGACCATCTGCTCCGTAGGCAGACATTCTATCCAGCTGAACTAATCGGGCGATGAAGCTAGCAACTTTGATTGATATTCAAGTTGAATACTCTCCCGAAATGGTTTACGCGGTAATTGGTTAATCCGTCAGATACGTGAGCGGAATTCGGATTGCTCAGATACAGCCGTTGGTGCGCACCACTATCTCATGTGCTTGCC
>NW_003206635.1:0-1884 GCF_000006405.1 Perkinsus marinus ATCC 50983 | reverse complement strand
TTTTCTTCTTCCCCATGAAGGTCGTTTTCACCATCGCTGCTCTGTCCGTGGCCGTCGCCGAGTATTGTCAGGATATTTGTGATGGTTATTCTCCCTGTGCTGACTCCAAGTATGGCTCCTACTGCAAGGGAAATGGTGTCTGCTTTGGTCTCTACCATAAGGATGATGGTTACTGCTTCCAGCCGACCGAACAAGACACCTGTGATGACTACACGTTGGAGCCGGTGGCTTGTCCCGAGCCCACACCCACCTGTCAGGACGTCTGCAATGATATGTCTCAGTGCCGCGATTCCAAGTGGGGATCGTATTGCAAGACTTGGCAGAATCCGGCGGTTTGTTTCGGTATCATCAAGAAGGATGATGGTTCTCTTTGCTTTGCCCCCACTGATAGTGACTGCGAAGGTGAACCCTACTATTGTTAGCCTAGTTTAGGTATTCCTTAGCATCAACTATGTTGGTCGAATGTTCTTTTCTGAGTAATCGTGCAATCACATCTAGGTAAGTGGTCCAATCATTAATATTCTGTTGTGTTTTGTTGGAAATCCGGATTGTTTCTGGTAGAGTAAACGGAGTTCAAGAGACACTGTGCGACTCATTCGTTCCCAGAACTCGCCCTGTGACTCGTGAGGACAAGGGTAACTATTCGCCGAATCACATTGTCCGCCATTGATTTTGATACCACTATTGTTACCGCAGTGGTCACAGATGCCAAAGGGGATTTGCCTATCTTTTACGTATCCACTACAACGCAGGGTAGATGAGCTAGGGATGATTGATTCGACATACATCAGCAAAACACCTGAATCTTACTCAGTAAGACTTACTGTATCAATGGTATGATGGGCCAATATACTGTATAATATACAGTGTATATTATATACAGGGCAATTATCACGCATGATTGTAGATCTGGTGCGCTGATTTAATCAACTCGCCAGAAGCAATGGGTCATATATGGGCTTTCCGAGGAGAGCTGTTACTAATGTTGGCTGTTGGGGATTCTTCAAGGTTGGGTTGCACCATCGCCGTGTCAACGCGATTGATGTCGGTTTCGATGTCAAATTCGAGCGTACATTCTCGGTGGAGTGTCGGAACTTCGTGGTGCTGAAAAGAACTCGATACTCCTCCTCGTCGAGTTGAAGCCGTAGGTTGGGCATTCCTTGATAACCGCTTCCCAGAGGACCGTAGTAACGTTCAGGCCATTTAGTCCATCGTGCCGGGCCGTATTCTGGAAACATAGCCTACGTGAAGGAGATATTCCTCGATGTAAAGTGACATTTTCAGGGAGCGAGCATGGAACAATGGGGTTTCATTCGTTTCATATGACGTGGCGTGACACTACGTTTAACCTCTGACCACAATCTCGCTAACTCGCGCATTAAACCGTCGACGCAAGCAAAGGAGCTCCGTAGACTGAGGGGAGACGAAGAGGATGCAACACGAAGGCTCACCCTCTATCCGGAAAGGAATGGGCGGGTCAAAGAAGCAATTCTTCTAGCCCAGAAGTTCTGAGGGCCCATAGTCCACCTGGCGGACTCTGTCAGGCTCACAGGGAACCTAGAGTCTAGGCTAGAGCATACAATCTAGGGCTAGACAAGTAGTCCTATCCGGGTTCACGTCACGTGAAACGGGAAATACACGCATGTGCCTCGCGTGGCGAGATCACTCGCGTTGTACACCTTTAAACAGAGTTTATCGGAATAGAAACGTTGCGATACTCTTGGTGTGAGGTGAGCTGTGAACACTCCATGAGTCGCACCGGGCACAGCTCCCAATATCATGTAAAATACTCGCGCCATGTGCACGAAAAGTGGTGGATCCAAAGTATATCTTCACGCATCGCGTGCCGATAGACTCCTCTCAGAGGAGTCCTCCGAGAAGTCT
>NW_003211796.1:0-1420 GCF_000006405.1 Perkinsus marinus ATCC 50983 | reverse complement strand
CTCCGAGGTGTTCTCCGTCGACCTGTCCTTGAGATTGGCATCGGTCTTAGCAGCCATAATGAACACTACAGTAGAGTTTTCCCGGTATTTTTCTCGGAGAGCTGTTCGTCCAGCACTGTTCGTACCAACACACACAGTGTCGGTCTGTCAGACTCATTTCCAGTAGTTGAAAACAACAATACACAGTAAGACTCAGTAGCCACCTGAGGATCAAAGAATTTTCGCAAAACAAACTCGAGGAGATTTAGTGTAAATTATTCACGCATTGAGATCGGCCTTGGAACATTCTAACAGACCTTGCATCGGCTATCTGAAGTTATATGGTTCGAATGATATTGTATCAATGCAGGAAAAACAGCATCTCAAAATTTTTGAAACTGTTCTTTTGCACTTGCGCGCTGTACTAGTTAAAACTGTAGTAGATTCTGGAATGCAAGGAAAAGTAAAGTATCACAATCGTTGAAGTCGCTCCATCACACTCTGCGTAGAGTACACACGCATGGTTACTGGTTGTGGTTTTCTAGGTGCGCAGTATTATAGATATATTCCTCCTCGCTGAAAGGTAAACAACAACGTTGGACACTTGTTCCTAGTAGCCGGTTGTATAGAGTGATCGTATTTATTTAGATAATAAGAATATAAACTATGCTGTAGATTAGATTACCGAATAATAATGTCATCTCGACATTATTATTATTCAGATTATGACAAAATACATGGAGCTCCATCCGTTTTTCTTCCAAGTGAAATGTGAAATTAGTTTTTCGCTGGTGCTTTCCATATCACGGGCGAATCTCCACTGGTTGCTAATACAGATTGATGAACAAGTAAACCTCATATAGAATGGTAGATCGGATATTTTGAGTTGTATTACGATACACTTTCGATCGTCTCACGACTGTCGACCCACTCTCGTGGAATCAACACCTTCCCTACATGGTGACCATACATGGTATGGGAGCAAGCTGTCTTTACTTTATTGACCCACATTGCGAACTAACCACACTGATGGCGATACATGCTCACAGCAAAAACTGATGCATTCTCGTCTCACTGGAGTTTCAGCAGTGATAAGGAAAGCACTAGTGAACAACATTTCTCACATTTCACTTCGAATTTCAGAAACGCATGGGAGCGGTGAATAGCGCCTTAAACCCGTGATGTAGGGTGATTCGTCCAGTGTAATTCGCGAAGCGTCTTCAACTCACTTCATATCGCAATGTCCAAATATCTAATATCGATTGTTCATGGGTAAAACTACACTGATTCACAGGGCAGTGTTGGAGATTCATCCAAAGCATTTTCGTTGAAATGATCGCGGCGAATGATCATTGAGAACTCATTCGTAGGTATTCAATCGATACACTTTTCGAGAAGTGTTTACGATGGTTTCACTCGATTTGTTCACAAACCTGTGGGC
>NW_003205333.1:483920-504701 GCF_000006405.1 Perkinsus marinus ATCC 50983 | reverse complement strand
CTGTCCATCTTATGGGCAGCGTTGAGTTGCGCAATTTCCCTGTTCGAAAACGTGATACGATTTCATCGACTGCTACTGTCGCATAGCGTCGACTGAGCGAGAAAGTGCGCACGCATTTCTCACGATCAATATGTATACGACCGGCAATGCGTACCGTCTCTATGATAGTTGGCCCTATCTTACGAAATCTTAGTCTCACTCGTCCGATGTAGTCTAGCTGGTTAGGATTCATGGCTCTCACCCACGCGACCGGGGTTCGAGTCCCCGCATCGGAACATCTTCGATTTGAACACCTCATTTTCTTTAGTGAGGCGTGCACCTTGTTGAAAACAGTACTGGCATCATTGGTCTAGTGGTAGAATACAACGTTGCCATCGTTGTGACCCGAGTTCGATTCTCGGATGATGCAGTTTTTCAAAAAATTTTCATCTATGGAATCTGTCCCCGCTCCCCTCAGTACAATGTTGAATGCCATCTCTGATCCTCGGTAGTTCTTCAGATGCTTCGCGAATTGTTTACCAGCCTTGTGAACTCTGTTCAAGGGGAGCGGGGTATGTTGGACGTAGAGATATGTCCAACATATGTCGAGTAGGCCTTCTCTATGAGGAGGCCTCAAAGCTGGGCCCTACTGCATTCGTTAAGCGTCTACCGGGAGCCAAGGAACATCGTCAAGGTGATTTGTAGTTTTAGATTACAGTCACGCATAATATTACATAAAATTCTCGTCGCGCCATGAGTCCTGTGGTAGTGGTTATCTCTCCATGGTGGACCCCAATCAGGTCACAAGATTGGCAATGTTGTATTCTTCAACTCATACCAAGCTAGGTGGAAAAGATCAGGCTTTTATAGGATGATATCTGAGTGATAACTTCATCGTTGGCTCTCCACTGCCAGAGGCCGTTCGGAATCATAGAAAAGTCAGGTCCGGGTTATAGACAACTTAACATCGCCCGTTCTTCAGCCAGTAACTAATCGTACCAGTAGCCGGTTAAGGGCGAAACGAAGCGCGGTTGGAACTAACCTGTGCACGTAGGCATGCGTGCCGAGACAGGACCATTCACTACATTGCTCTGTGAATCATCAACTCTTCCGAGAGAATGCATTAGACACATGGAAAGTGGCCCTAATCCCAGCCCCGAAGCAAGATATGCCACCTTATAATATAAGGTTATATCATCCCACTCCCGTGATCATGAGTAAACTCAAGATTGCGAGATAAGGTTTGTGAACGATACATTACCGAGCTTGTCCTATCTGTGCCTCTTTGCTGATATTAATATAGAGCTGACACTCTACTAGATAAGCAGAACTAGTGCCAACAGCCAGAAAAAAACTTCAAGCTGTTAGTGATATGAGACAGATAATACATTCAGGGCTCAAGCTTTATCATCCAATTTATCTGCCATGACAACAGGATTTGCCTTTGCCAATTTTCGACGCTCGTTAGTCTTGTAATCATAATCGCATTGATGAGCTTCCGCATATCTGTTCATGCAGAGGCCACTCCACTGTCTCAAGTGAGTGTATTTAATACTACCTGTGTGTTGAGCAGAAATAATAACCGCAGCGGCATCTAACACCAGTGAGACCGATGCGTTTCCCGCATGTCCAGCACCTGATGGAATACTCGAGCTCAAGAACTGCGTGATACCAGGGTGGTGTATGCTGTTCGTGACCCATACAACTCATAAACCATAGCTAAGTCGCCAGCGGCTCCCTCCTTGCCCTTACCGATTAACATCACTCTGCACTGGCCGGTCGTCACTTGCCTCTACCAATTCATCAACTTTTTCGGCCTCTAGACGAGCCTTCTCTTCCTACAAACCGACTATCCACTTTGCATCATGTAAAATCAGCCCGATTTCATATTGATTAAAAAAATGTCACCGTGTACGTCGAGAACTGTTGACACAGACTCCTACCGCTTCTTCCTTCTCTTTCTCTTCCTTTTCCTTCAGATCTTTCCAGCACTTGGAACAGTAATTGTTGGTATCAGGATTGCCGAAGAATCCACACCCGCCCTGGCATGGTACGGGTGCAGCACCTGTTGCTGCGGCTGCTATAGTTGACGACGATGTGGACGCCTAAGAGCTCAGTAGATAAACTAGAGGATTTTGGCCACACTTGTAAACACATCACCGAAGACAATACCTCTTGAGCCACTTCCATGTTAACATCATCACTATTGGCCGGCTTGGGGCCTTTGATCAGTAACAATGTGCTCCCAGTCACAATTTTCCTTGTAGATAAGGTATCATCGTCCTGCAAATGCTTACCTGAGTCACTAGAAGCATCCCATCTATCGAGTCAGTGGAACGATGCAGCTCAATAGTCCCTGATATGCTTACCTTTGTAGAATATCTTCATCTGAACCGCTGGTATTGAGCAATGTTCAGATTGAGAAGCTAGACGCTTGAGCTCTGCTACCTGAACAATGACCACCATTACGATTAACGATGCGCGGAGAATGATCAACGAAAGCCGCCGCGCTTATATCGATAGCGACACCAATGACTAGTTCTTGGGTGAATATAGTGAGACCGATGAGTATATGGGGCTCGCTGCCGTCTTACAGTAATATCCGACCTGACATCTTCCAATACAAAGGGTTTCCCGCCTGTAAGCTTGAAGTGGAGTGTTATTGTCTTGTTCTCCGGAGTGGATGACATACTCACTGATATGTCTGTTAAAAGGGTACAAACTTGAGGTCGGCAAGAGGTTGCGAAAGGGGGCGATCCCAGGAGCAATGAACTCATTCCGCCAGGGTTAAACTCTGTAGCGAGAGAGATGGCAGAAACGTGACAGTGGTGGTATGATACTGTGGAATAAAGACTATAGTGGGGAGGCTTAAGATGTACAGTAGAACGGGATGAGCGGACCAACATCACAATGCTACCACTCACTATGAGTGGATCGCTCCCGGTCATGAACTGGACTCGTCCGCATCGGAATCTTCGCCCTTCTCAGCCAGGAACCTACATCGAGCATCTCGAACCTTAATTATCGACCCAACGGATATGATGTGAAAGTATAGATTACGTTTTAAGCTGATCAACGAGCTCCTTATGATTATTTTTATTCTTCTTCCTATTAGGTCGGGCTAGTCTAACATGCTTGTACCTGATCATTGCATACTCATATGCCAATTGGAGTGGCGAGAAGATCGTAGACCGACAGAGGGATGCGTATGAAGACCGTATAGCGCTAAGTGAATGATATAACTCCTTGTACTACTTGCATTTGTCCCCATGTCGACACCGTCCCCGCTCCAAGAAGAAGCGACACATACCATGTTTGGGTCTAGTCACCTTCACACCATTCTCTTCTTCACTGGGAACCTCTATGGTACCAACAGCGACGTCATCACTAAACGTAGGAACGGATACCTAACAACATACAGTCGGGTGCTCACTGATGCATGATCTGACCCCCATGGACGATACAAGCGATTACTGGCTGACCCCATTCCGGCTGTGAGTTGAACGAGAATTGACGGATGAAGACAGCTTCGGGAGTACAACTAATGTACAGTACATTACCTCCTCCTCCTCGCCCTTAGCTTCACTCGAATACTTGGCATCCTCTTCTGGACTCGATTCCGAATCACTACTCTCGCTACTGCTGCTCTCAGGAATCTCCTTGAGTGTCATCCCTTTGACATCGTCACTACGACGGTTCTCTGAGCAGGGATCGATTGTATGGCGCATATCCATATACTACCCATGGACATCTTCTGTTAACCCACCACCACTAACTACTTGCAGCATTAGGGAAATTCTTCCTCCTCTCCTCAAGCCATGTTTGGATTTCCTCAGGTTGTTGCGAAGAGTTACTGGATTCAGCATCGGCTGAGACACGTATGTGATCCATTCAGAGAGCGGAAATGAGAAGATGAGAGCTATTACCTCCCTTGGATTCGGCCATATGGCTCCACTTATGAGCTTCAACCTAAACAATACCTCAGTGTGCTTATTAGCTTTGCCAGAGTATCGGAGCGAATAGAGGAGTTATTACCAGATGGGGAGGAGCACTATAGTCACAGCCTGGCATTGGACACTTTACATGGTATGTCAGCTTGTGCTTTCCGAGGGCCTCGGCCGTACACAAGTCCCTACAATAAAACGATCTCGAGTGTGCACAAGTAAGAGTTAATAGAGCCGACAGAAACTACGATGCTATTTGATGATCCAACCGCCAGAGTCCTACATCTCACAGGGCTCGCAATAGAACTGGCTGGCCTTGGGCAATGTTCCCAAGGTATCCTCCCAGAAGAGGCCAGCACCACCACCACCACCACCACCACCTTTGCCCTTCCCTTTACCACTAGTCCAGGGTGCTGCCTGTCGATAGTAGTCCCAGCCTCCCCATTGACCCATTGGTGGACCTCCTTTACCATAAGGTCCAACACCCCACCAGGACTGATCATCATACCATGGATTGGGACTCCAGCCTGGCCACCCTCCTGGCTGGTAACCATTCAAATCCATCGAAGTGGAAGAGCTCGAAGGGATCACGTTTCGAGTTCTGCCACGACCCTTCGCGTAGGGGATAGAATCCGGGCGATCAGCTCTATGCCTTGAGGATGAGTCATGCCCCCTGCTTCGCAAGTAGGCGGACCTCGCTGCTTGGAAGGCGTCCATATGATGGAGTGCGAACTAACGGATCCAGACCATCCAACTTGGGTAATGTCGATAAAAAAATGCAATACAGAGATGCAAACTCGAATCGATCTGACTGCAGAGTGAGTATGACGTCGAATACACCATAGTGCAATAAGTTATGAGGAAGTGGTCCTATTGGTAAAAATACAATCACATATCGTCCTCAGAGAAATAATCATCATCACCAGAATCATCGCTTTGTCCGCTGTCCGAATCGTCCTCATCGAGTACCGCAGTATCGGATTTCTCGTCAAAGAAATTTTCAGTGATGAAGAACCTAAACAGCGAAGTATAACGGGGGAGTGGGGTGATGATCTACTACCTGAGACACTGTAGAACTGTGGCGTTGTAGCGTTCTATGTCGTCACGCATTAGTCGTCTGATAAGTTGCTCATGCGTACTCTCCTTGGGCTGCTCTTGTTTTTTAATATGATTGAACCTTCTCAAGAGGGCGGAGTCCGGCAGATGAGTTTCGACGCAACCCTCGAGTATGAGGGGCCGATTAATGCGGCTTACTTGCAGTTATCTCCATGACGGCAATAGCCTCTCTCTTGGAAGAAGCGGCATACACCCTTCTTAGGTTGAACATGCTCGAAGTGGCATGCTCCCTCATACTTGCACTTCCCAAACTTGGCAAAATGCGTGCATATCCGACGCTCTGCGAACTTGGCTTCACGCTGAAGATGAGCTCAATACTAACAACACGCGTACAGCTATGTTAATCACATGGTCGACTTCAGCTGAGCCAACTTAATTATATAGGATATCACAGTTTGATAAACCCGTATCGTCTAGCCATCGGAGAGTACCTCAGCCCGTTCTTTCTTCTTCCGTTCTCTATTCTCTCGCATAGATGACCGTATAGCCTTCTCCAGTGTGCACATCTCATTGGCATCGAATGCTCCTTTCGGAGAGTCATTCCGGCCTGAGCTCAAAGCGTGATGAAATAGATAAGCAGGATTGCTCCGATGGATCGAAACCTTCCATTATAACCTTTGGTTGGAAAATTCTTCTTCCGTCGTGCGAGCCATGCGTCAGTTTCCGCTTGTGAAGTTGTTAGGGATTCCGA
Organism: Perkinsus marinus ATCC 50983; assembly: GCF_000006405.1. Taxonomy (NCBI): domain Eukaryota; phylum Perkinsozoa; order Perkinsida; family Perkinsidae; genus Perkinsus; species Perkinsus marinus. Next base: position 498,971 of record NW_003205333.1, on the reverse strand, counting down.
TTTACCTGCGTACAAATGTGTAAACGCATAACTATAGCACTGCCCATGATATTAACGAGCTCGTGAGCATCATTACCTTCAACAGTTGTGACCAAACAATGAGAGAGCTTATGTGCGGCGACCTGACAAGAAGAGATCGCTTGCACAAGGACTCTGATTGGAGAGGTCCCAGAATGAATAAGATCCAAATACAGTTTATTCGAGACACTCGTACAGAGTTGAATTAATTACCAAATCGGGCCTAGCACTGTAGTCACAGCCAGGGTGAGGGCAGGTAACATGGAAAGTGATAACATGCTCATCGAGAGCATCGGCGGTGAAGAGATCTCTGAAACACGAAATCAATGAGTTTCCTCCTTTACTGCATCGTGGGTTCGCAATGGTGAGATCCATAACTGATATAGACAATAGCTTACTTCCCACATGGAATGCAGTAAAACTCGCTCTTCTGGGGTTCATCGGACCACCTGCCCTTCTTAGATTGAGGATAGTTCCATTGCTCAGAGCCACTCCATCTACGGCCACTCTTCCCTTTACCACCTTTACCCTTCCCTTTACTCCCACTATTGTAGCCTGTAGATTCCCATGATCCCTTGGCATGGTATCCCTTACCCCAACTAGGGGCAGGAGGTGGTGTTGGATGTGGCCACCATTCATCGTTCGCTCCTCCCTTCCCAGAACCGTTCCATCCACCACCACCAGTATACCATCCATCATTATTCCCCCATTGAGGGGGAGCACTCCATCCCCATTCGTCTTGACCCCAACCCCCTGACCATTCATGGGTCCCATACCCAGGAAGGCTACTAGACTGTGATGCAGGCCCGAAAAATAGCGGATCGGACATAGGACATGAACCAGTGAATAGCTAAACAATCAATGTTTACAGAGGAGTTGTATAATTGCAGAGGATTCTTGTATTTTGGAGTGATACGATGCAGGCAAAACGACGCTCGCGTGTAATGCTGCGGAGAGTTTCCAATTGAAAACGACGCTCGGCGTATCGCAAGTTCGATTCACGGGCTCGGCATTTCTCTCTGCCTTCCCGTCTCCCGGTGAAATCCGTGACGTCGTTTGTGAAGGTTTTAGACATCTTCACTTCATTGTTATTCTCGTTTCGAAGGTTTCATTTAATCACATGAAATCCTCTAACGCAGGACTGCAGCCTGCCATCCCGATGCATCGGTAGTACTGGTGGCTCCTCCTCCCCATATTCACGTCGTGGATCCATTCTGAGCAGGCCGGTCCGGAATCCTGAGAATCCAGTAGTATTCATGGACGTATCGGTTGGAGGGTCGGCCATCGGCCGCATCAGGATGGAGCTATATAAGGACGTTGCACCCAAGACTGTTGAGAACTTTCGTCAGCTATGCACGGGCGAGTTCAAACTCAATGGAGTCCCTATTGGATACAAAGGATCAACGTTCCACAGAGTTATTCGGGACTTCATGATACAAGGAGGAGACTTTGTCAAAGGGGATGGTACTGGAAGCTTGAGTATATATGGTGAAAAGTTCCCTGATGAGAACTTCAAACTTGCCCATGATTCCCCTGGTAATATCATAGTGAATCGGTGTAGTGTGGCGTAAACCCCAATCTCCTTGGTATGTTCACTTGATTATTCAGGTTTGCTATCTATGGCTAACTCTGGTCCTAATACTAATGGGTGTCAGTTCTTCATAACCTGCAATAAGTAAGAAGTAACTATTATTATCGTCTGGTGTCGGATCATACCGTGTGGTTCATATCCCGTCTTGCTTTAGATGTGACTGGTTGGATAGCAAGCATGTGGTGTTTGGTAAGGTCTTGGATCAGCAGAGTATGATGACTGTAAGGAAGATTGAGAATGCGCAAGTAGTAGTAGCTCGATGGTCCACTATCGTAACGACTCGAAAGGGATTTTGGTGTACTCTGTCTACAGGTTGGGGAGAACAGCCGTCCAAAGTTGCCAATCACAGTATCAGAATGCGGAGAACTCTAGGCAGCTCACCGTGCATCTCCCAACAATACGTTTTCTAATCTTCGAGGTTCGGAGTGTTTCGTTTAGTTAAGCATCGTTGGCCACCTAAGTCGGTTGCCTCAGTGTCTCCTATCACAGTCCTTTACATGGTTATGTTGGGGTGGAGTTATCATCCTATATCAAGGCAAGTCCAACGAAGTGCTCTAGACCGGAGCATCAGTCGGTGCCGACGGCAAAGTAGAGTGGTAATACCATCGTAGGGCACCATCATCAATGGCATATACTCAACCACTCCTCTCGTCAGTATATCGTCAGTAGGAGAAGTGATTCGTAATATCACGTACAAATGGATCAGAGACGATATCAGGAATAGAAGAGGCCTATCTGGGCTCTATCATCTCGAGCCACATCAAGGGAAGCACACTAACCTCAACGCCACTATTAACGATACTCTTATGAATCCAACACCGAGATCAATTCCACCCTCTGAACCTGACGAGTACAATTGACACCTGCTGTCACCATAGTACATGAATGATTCTTGCAAGCCCTCAACTTCTACATCTCCTATTAAGCTTCTCCTTGTTCTTGTCTTCGGGGAGCTCTTCAACAATGCTCTATACGGGCTCTCGAGCTCACTACTGCGGAGGAGTTTGGGCGAGGAGTGGATGCAGTGGAGCCTCTTCCAGGTCGAGCTAATCAACGGCGAAGAACGAAGGAGAACAGGGAGGGCTCTGATGAGGCCAAGTACATTAGGGAGATGTAAGAGTTTGATATGGATGTGCTGAGAGGGGTGGGATTTGATAAGGTTGAGTACGGTACTTCCCGGGCTAGCCTTGGTGTGACTATGCATACCACGCGTATTCTAACTCCCTTGTCGGTCCAGCAGCTCACCATAATAGAACATCGGGAAGGCCACATAGGCCTCTGCGTATCAGGCTACGATATCTATCCTCGGTGTTGTGTCTACTAATAACCTAAGTCGCTTTGTACCATATCTCAATATAGTATATCGATTTTCGTTCTTCCTCATGGTCAAACAGGTCGAAGTCAAAAACTCTCCCGATAACGATGTAAGAAGCAGCCTCGTGACCAGTTGAGAAGTGTTGAGAAGGTTGAGAAATGTGCCTGTGTCGCAGAAGCTTAGAGAAGATCAGAAGGCTGTAGGTCTGGAAATTGGTATTGACAAGGATGCAGTCGTCTCTTCCATCGCTCAAGGTGCAGAGGATGAGATACTTGTCATCAATGGTAAGTATTGCAGTATATTCTCACATAACTATCACATGCTGGATTCCTTGGGGAGCATCCTCACAGATAGTATTGACGACATTGTAAACCCCGAGAGAAGCTGCTTCGACAGTATCCTGGCAAGTGTTTTCGAGGTTATAGAGCAAGTGCAGGATAGGCTTCAGTGAGGAGTAGTGTCTACTATAGGTGGTATGCTCGGGGCCTCTCCAAGAGAGAGTTGAAGAGTTCATGCAACATCACTGTCACGAGTTCAAATACGAGAAGACACCAGTAGTTGATAACGATGCTCCAGAGTACAAGCACGAACACTATGTGTTGTTTAAGAGGTGAGCTTCTTTCTCGCAGCAACAGTAGACGCCTCCTTATATGTGAGGTATTGCGATACCATTGAAGACTTGCTAGTCTCGAGGGTCAAACAGGAGGTGCGTGTATGAGAAGTCACCGTTTATCTTGTCTACCAGCACCCCACCTTCGAACTAGACGAGTTCGTAGAGGAATGCCGTGGCAGGCTGGGGAGCGAAGTAGACAGCCCCAATGCTGGCGGTTGGATCATGCAAACCGAGGAGGTGTAGGGCCCAGCTCGTGGACTTCAATCATATCAGATTGTTGGATGATATGTTCAGATTCGATTTCCTCCTCTCCTTGGTTGACTTCGAGGCATTCCGTAATGACATGATATCCACGGCGATGCATGGTCAAGATCTTTATCTCCGAGGGTAGGCACTTCATTCCCAAACCCCCGGGAGTGTTGGATTCATAGGAGTCCCGCTGCTGTGGTTGCTGAAGATTAGTATATGCTTGCTCGCAGACGACATGAACCTATTAGCATGTCATTGAGAGATTCTCTTTGGAGAGATGTTGTGAGTGTTGTGTCATATGGCGGAGTTCCCGAACTTACTATGGTAGTTTCGAATCACAGCTTACAATGGGGGGAGTATTCTCATCGTCGATGACAGCAGCATCATCGAGTGGCTTGGATCGTGAAGTGACTTGGAAGGAGTTGAACACACATAACAAACCCGATGATTGCTGGACAGTGGTTAGACAACAGGTGTAATGACTTATGTTTCCTTGTCTACACTCATTGTTGGTCCATGCTCATCTACTCTCAGGGGTACAAGTGACTTATTATTGATGCTCAGATATGATGTGACGAAGTATGCTGATCGGCATCCTGGTGGTCCGCGGACGATATACATCGCTTGTGGTAAGGACTGCACGGAAGTATTCGATCATGTGCATTCGAAAGTGAAACCGGAGAATATCCTCTCCAAGGTAATATTAGTTGAATGCAGGGAGCAGGTCCTGTCCAAGAGGCTCTGCTCAGGAGAGCCTTCTCTAGTTGATCATGTGTGGTATGCTCAGGACTATATCGGTAAGATATCTGGTGATGCTCCTGAGGAGCAGATAGCTGGACAGCGGAGAAGTCATAATGAAGAGAGGAAGGCTGACTGCCCATCGAGTGATAGTACGTCAGTTTCCTATCCTACTAGCTATCAGTCAGCCGAGGGCAATAGGCAGGAAATAATAATCAAAGAAGGGGAGATATGGTGAGAGTAATATGGCTGTGTAGCATCAACTGCATTGTAATACCCGATTATATCATTCACTGTGTTTTCACTTACTGTTTCCTTTGGATGTGTATCCTCGTCGAAATGTGTTGACCCTTCAGGAAGGGGTGTCGGCGGTCTGTGTGGTAGAATCGCTGTTGAAGCCTTTTAGGGGGTCTTATCGATCTGCTCCGGCGATCCCTCAATTTAACTTTAGTTTTCTGTCTGCATAATGAGCGATCCACCAGAGGTTCCTGCGGCTCCCTCTCGGCCACTACCATCAGCTGATCTACAGCCACACCCGGCCCGGCATTCCCATTCTAGCCATGTGTCCTTTGCTGACCGTGTGAAAAAAGAGATAGAACGTGGTCAAAGGACCAGTACAACCAGCACCAACGCATCAGGGTGTAATAAATTGCAGACACCAGCGGTTCCTCATCTCCCACCACGGAAAAAGGTCAAGAGCAAGAATCAGGTAGTATACAGAGCGTGGAGGTTTGGGTATGCCGCAGCTGTTGATGATCATCATAGCTAATGCTTGTACTTACTGGTGTTCTTCCTCTCGTCTTCAGTTTGCGTACATGAGGATCATGGCTGACAATAAGCCTCTATTATTTCCAGCGGATAAGCTGACTTGGGACGAGGTTGCTCATCATAATTCGAAGCATGACTGTTGGACAGTCATCAATGGAGTTGTGTAATAAGTACATACTGGGGCTGCTTCATATATTCCTATCGGTTATTCAGATATGATATAACATCATACCTGGATTATCATCCTGGAGGCCGAGGAGAATTATTCCAAGGAGCTGGAAAGGACTGTACCAACCTCTTCAATATCTATCATCCATGGGTTAGTGAAGAAGCGATTCTACGCAATGTAATGATCCATGTCACGGTATAGTGTAACGGGATGATCACCAATTCGCCCCTCTCGCGATCATATAGATCAACCAGTCATGTTCTTTCATGGGTCTCCAGGCACGGCTGGGTCCAGTAATTGGAGGCCCTTGCCCTCCTCACATGGTGGCCGAACGCCGGGGGGAACTACAACATCGTCCTGCTACTGGGCAAGAGGTAGAAGCGATGCCATACTGCAATGCTATCCTTGCATCGATGCCTTGTCCATAAGCTCTTGTTAGGGCATGCGTCCGGGCGGCGATCCGACCAAGATTGTATCGGTACCGTTGCCTACGATACCTGAGTATGTGCCCCCAACCACACCATCACCCATTCTATCTGCAAATGATGCACAGTCCGATGTACCGGTAGCGGCCATGCTACGACGATCAAAGCCCAAAACTGAGGCTGCGAAAACGAATGAAGTAAACACAGAAGCGGCATCAAGGTCACAGCCGTCCTGGATCCCTCTACTGTTCCGGGGATCGGTAAGACGTCGAAGTATGACAGTATCTGTTGATCTATGTCCTGTTAGGTATTCTTCCCTGGAATGAAGTTGTTCCCACCACACGAGCATAAGTAGTTATACGGTCTGTTGAGATTGACGAGAGTCCACTACTTGCACTATGCTTGTTTATAAGTTCTATTGCATCTTGTAATATTGTCGTTGTGACAATGACGAGTAGTTCCTCCCAGCATACACCAATATACCGTCCTCTATGTATCCGTAGGGTTGCATTCGTTCTATGCTACGTGTTTTGTTGTTGCCTCGGGTAGAGTTGTTGTCCAAGTCCGTTAGTCCCTCAGCAACTTCGCAGTAGGCACCGTTATGACTCCGACTAGATGGACAGTCCCTCTCGGAGCGACAGTCACTCTCCACTCCAGAAGGATGTGCCGATTCGCAGGCAACGTCTGCTACAACCACTGCTATGTGCACCTGGTTCAGCTAAGGTAGGCTAGTAGACCATACCTCCGTCGACCCTCCTCTGTATGCACACCATAATAGGTGCTGTTCTTCCTCGTCTGCTCCCTCAGCCTCTGGGAAGGGTACTACAAGCGAGGATTGGACGGCCATATTAGAGTCTATAGCCTCCTCCAAGGATCCATTGGCTGACCTTGGACCAATGAAGCTTAGTTTAACTCTCCAATCGTGTACCAGATCTCAGTAATGCTATTTCTACTGTTGCTGCTAACCTTAGGGATATCCTTCATTATCAGGCTTTTCCGTTCCCAGAGCGGATGGCCCACTGTGGACCGGACGTTCGCAGCAGTGGTTGAGTTTCTTATCCCGGATAATCTTGAGAAGTTCAACTCGCAGGATCTGGTGATTAATCCGAAAGGGATAATTCCAGTTGATGCTCGATCCAGGTTTTGACGCTGAAGGCAATAGAGCGGTATGTGAAGGAAAGATCGTATAGGGACGGTGGGAAGGGGCACACGACGTAGTATTCAACCTCTCTCGAATATTCCGCACAACTGCTTTTCGATATTGCATCGCTACTCCTTATGGTGTTGAGGACTGCCATTGGAGGTCATTGTTTTATCCTTCAGTCCAGAGTTATCCCCGTCACGAAGCCTCTCGCAGGATCCAGCGATCCAGGCTTGCCTGAATATTCTATCAATGATGAAGGGGAAGCTATCCTATAGGACACCTCTACGAGAGTAGGAGACATCTACGGCTCTTCTTCTGAACTGGTGTGCTCATGCTCGGTGTGTGGATCCTCAACGGGTATAATTGGCTTGCTCTAGATTGGGCATGACGCTGAGTTCATTGGTATCGATCGATGAACTACGAGACGACGAGGATGCTATGGATATCATCCCTCACATACTGACATGTATCAAGGAAGGGCATTCGAACGGATCTCTCATAGTAGTTTCCAACTCACTGCTGGCCGCCGTCAGCTATGTCTCAGTCAAGCTCGGCTAAGCTGGGTGAAGAGGCCTGTGGACAAGGCTTGGCCAATTTAGCCATGGCACTAGCCAAGTTACGATATGAAGATACCGCTTTTATGGAGGCTCTAGCCGGGATTGTCTGTGGATCGATAGAGAGGTTATCGTTGGTGGACGTCGGACAGGTAGTGGTCATCCTCCAACCCCCACACGATCTCAACGTATCTCTTCCTCGACTCTCCTAGAGCCTGCCTATGGCTCCTTGGTCGGTATGTCAGATTGCGTTTGCCTTTGGCAAGCTTCGTATCGAATCTTCGGAAGCCGTTCCTGCCATGTTTGGATGTATTGCTGAGAGAGTTGCAGACGAAGAGGAGTCTTTGTCGAGACACCTACCAACAGCATGCAGTCTGGTAGTGTCCAGAATTCTTACATATAGTACCCAATCATCCTTTTTTGAAAATTGCTCCATCCATCTTATTCTCTGTCTTGGTACATATCTTCTGTCAGTTATACGGTATGCATCGACTAGGGTTGGAATGCAGTGAGTTCTCGGAGATGGTGGCAAGTCGACTCCACCCCGCTGTAGGCAACCTTGATGTGAAGCAGCTCCTCCTCATCATACCAGCGTGTCGGTACGTTGAGTAACATGGCTAGTCATTGGCTCTGTCGATGTCCTTACAGACGGCTCAACACCTCTGCTGGAGAGTCAGGTCACAGGTCGAACGTCAACTGCAGTCACCTTTACCACTCGGCTGGGAGAGCCTTCGCTGATAAGGCTCCGGTGCTGCCATTAGGCATGCTAATACAGGTAGTATGTTACGGGCTGAGTATCCAAAGAGTTGTTCCTACACGGCCATCATCTCGGCTCTGGAGGTCCGTGATCGTGTGTTACACGGGTGGATAGTGAGAGAGTCAGTTGATTCACCATGGGTAGTTCACTCTCAGGGATGTTTCTCGATCGATTTGTCTGATCTGGAGAATGTATCCCAACAGTTGCGACATAGGGGAAACGCAACTTGGATGCATCATGCACGATACGGCTTGTCTATAGTGGAGGCACTTAGTCATAATGTCATGGGTATGTGGGGTGTGGGCTATCTGGGTTATCCGTCAGCATTGACCTGCAATGCAGAGCCGTTGTCACGCGTCTCACAGGACGTGGTTCATGCATAGTGGGGTTCATGACGTGCACATGAGTAAGAGATAAGCTCAACAGTCATTATTTCAGAAACTGGAAGCCAGGTGGCAAATCCGGGTCCAGAGACTCGTGAGCTTGTCAGAGAGATATGTCACCATTATGTGGAAGATCGAAGGATTTTAGCACAGATTACCGCTGATCAAAAAGATGTCGGACTGTGCATCGATGGGTACAAATTAGATCGTCTTTCTATCTCAGCTCCTCCGGAATCTACCCGCCCCACCCTGCTTCCCAGCATTAGCGGAGCTCAAGTATGCATTCGAACGAGATCCATCCGACTGAGGATTACATTTCACATGCATTGTTGTTTCGGAAATTAAGTTTCAGTTGTACTCACCGTTGTTGAGGATTTTCTAGAGTTGTCGAGTATTTCGTTAGGCATATGGCCTTCTCAGGTGTAGCTGTTGGAGCAAAGTAATCATGGAAATAGATACCGGGGAATATGAATAAACGAATTGACAGAACCTGCCTGATGGGTCTATGCAACCTGACTACCTACGCATATCTATGTTTCCGTTAGGAACAATTAAGTTAAAGTACAATCTTTGCTCAGAACTTACCAGCAGAAGCGCGGTCGGACATAGTGGAATTTCGTTTACCATATCCCGAGCTACTCAACATGGGCTTTAGTCGGGGTGCCCGACTGAGCATACCAGCATAGTCGGGTGCTCCTGCTACTCGGGCTACTCAAGTTTCTACAAGGTCCTGGCGGAGCCGGTACACAAGCCTTTCTGCTAACGATCCCAACAACAACAACAGTCCCTTCTACAACTGTATTGCTGTCTTTAGCCCTTCCGGAGAATTCTCCTTCAACCTGCTCGGTTCATGACTTCCGATGACCCTGGGCGGCTTTACATTCGCCTTCTATATAGTAACCGTATATATCTCAAGTCGTATTATTGTTACAGGCAGGCTATTTATCATAATGGGGATTGTTTTCCGAATAGTATTGCTTTGGAAGTTTCAAAGCTCGCCGGTGATGGTGTATGCTTCACATGAACGTTAAGGCTGTATTCTGGTTGCCATATTCTGGTTGATCCCGATTTTGAAACGGATCCTCATGCGATTAGTGACGTCTTCTTCCTCGTTTTCGGAGCAGTGATTATTGTGTAGTCCCTAGCAGCTTTACTGCTGATACATAGTTTATCGGGAGTTGTTTTGGGCGATGGGCCATGGGGCAATTCACGCTTGCTACGGCGTCAGCGGCGTTTTTTACATAGTCGACAGGATCTGAGGTTCTCTTACTCATCCTGCTCAGTTACTCACTACCATGATTCAACGCATGGGTACAGAATACAATTTCTCTCATTTGATCTAATCGAGTCGGCCTCAATTGGTCATCAGCAGGTTGGTCTCTATTTCATAGAGTAAGCCTGTGTTTTCAGGTTCTTGTTCTCGACACTACCACCGGGATGTCCTCTTCTTAGTTGTTTGCTTCACCGCTCGCATGGTGAAATCGCTCTCATCCGGCGATAAAAATATTTCCAGCGGAGGGGGCAAGTGGGAAGGGTGTTTGCCAATCCTTAACCCAATCATTGCAGCGGCTCGTGCGGATTTCAAACAGCTCGATGGCTTCCTGCATCAGCGACGATGCAATGGGCGTAAGGGAGAATCTGGGTGAGTGTCTGTGGAATCGATTGGATAGAGTGACGACTCATCTGTGTGCCACACAATGTCTGGTTAGAGACAACGGTGGAGGTGGCATAATCATGATGACTTGAATCAATGACAGGTTGAGAGGGCAAGAGTGGTCACACCTGAGTGAGGCGTCATCACGGTCCCCGTCTCGTCGGTCCAGGGAGCAACAGCGTCGAGACCATTATACACCCCCACCAATAGCAGCCGTCGCCAGAGGAGTAAGCTCCCTGTGGCATGGAGAGAACAAGACTGCCAAACATGCAAAGGCTCGAGTCGGTACATCTCTACACCCAAAGGGGGAACATTTTGATAATACCATCTCTTCATCCGCTATAATAGGCCGAAAACTGGCGGGGGGCCGTGCTAGAACATTGGATACTCACGAAGAGGTGAGGACATATGCTTGTTCATACATCCTTCTGTCTCACTCATCTTAGTCTTAATATATATCGTGCCCCATAGGTTGCACAATCACCCGTGAAGATGTTCTCGCATTATGATACCCAAAATATCCCACACAGACGCAAAATGGAGGATGCTCATATCTACCTTCCATCCATTACTCCTTCTCTAAGCTCACGAACATCACTCATTGCTATACTAGATGGGCATGGTGGTAGCCTACAAGCTATAAGTACAGTCTTGGATAGATTCCCTTGTATAATTGGTGATGAGATGGAAGGACATCCCCCTCTCCCTGAAAAGGGAAGAAAGTCCATCAAAGCAGTGATGTCTGATGCGTTCGCACGAATGGACCAAGAAATACGTCCATGCACATGGCGGAATGGCCTAACTGCTACCGTGCTTATCGTAAGAAGACAGAAATCCAACAAGTTCAATAAGAACAGCTGTGCATTGATCTGTGCTAATGTCGGTGACAGCAGAGCCATATTAATAGCCCCTAGTGGCCGATTTACTAGACTCACAGAAGATCATCGACCTACTACGAATGCTGCCGAAGCAGATCGTGTGGTTCGCTGTGGAGGTATGGTGCTATTTGGCCGTGTGGGTGGGCAATTGGCAGTGAGCAGAGCATTGGGTGATTGGTGCCTCAAGGATGCTGGGGTTATCTCTGAACCAAGTGTTAGTGTGAAGAAGGAAGTTATACAAGGCTCGATCATCGTTGTCGCTAGTGATGGTGTATGGGACGTCCTTAATGATAGCGAAGTAGCTCGATTTGTCATCCAACACATTGATGAGGATGATGTAGCAGAGAAACTGGTAAGCTGCAGAAGGGAGTCCTCCTCGTTATACTAGCGCCGTTTCAACTCCAGTCGCCCAGTAGTATCATCTCAGGTAGGCCACGCCGTGTTGTCAGGGTCACGAGATAATTGCTCTGCTGCTGTAGCATTGTTATAGGCGATCACCTCTGCAGTTCCTGCAGTAACGATCACCGCATGCTTCGCAACCCCAATTGCTGTTGCAGTGGGTTGCCACGTAGATCTCATATCAAAGAGTCTTCCATCCTCTGTATCACCGCTGTCTGATGACAGCTTCATATTATAGCTTTTATGACCAGAGTGACACTGCCTGTTGTATACTTCTATTTTCTCGCAGTGTTATGGAGGGAGACGTATATTTCGGGTCACTCTCAATTCCGCTATTGCATACGCATGGTCGACATCCATCTAAGAGATTATAATTGTCACTGTAGTCACCACTGCTTAAGATCACCCAATCACGATAGTGGCAGGCTCAAGAGGTCGTAAAAGACTGTATCCTGTCTCATAGTGCAGTAGCATGACTCAGAGCGTCGCAATATCGGCGTCGCTCTGTAAGGGAGCTGCAGCGACTCAGACGGATGACTGGCTCAACCGCAACCACTCAAACTCGTTCCTGACCATTCATATGTTTGTACGATCTCGAGATCACCAGGCACAGGAAGAATGGCTTCCCAATAGTGAGCGAGCTAAAGTCCAGTCCTACCACTCGAGCATAGCTCTAATGATAATCATGCAGGCCTACATTGATACATGTTACACTGTCGCTAATTAGATAAGCTCAGTTGTGAATCACAACTTGTGATATTATGTGGTTTGCCTCTCAGAGAATGAGGCGCTTCTTCAGGAGTTGCCTACTACATGACTAATCCAGCATCTCCTTTATTTATTATCACCATCATGGATTGCTGGGGTCGCTGCGAGCGGGTATGGATGTGGGTACCTTGCCAAACACTTCCTGTGGATAACATCGAACATACTTCATTTTCCACTCATCACGAGCCGACTCGGTGAAGTCACATCTGCCAACGATAGTCGGAGCACTGCCGATACTCCCAATGAGTATTTGTGTTGGCATAGATGATAGAATGCATAATAGGATTTGGTGGTCGAAAGGTAGGGTGGTGGTGGGACTGGGACACCAGTATGCGCTCTCATGGTTCAACTCCGTAATGGCATTGCCATCAACCAACCCCATGTCACCCACTGTAGAGCATGTTTCTGTTAACAGTGATGTTGTCTTCATGCATTATCTAGTACTCATCTAGAGTAGTCTACCTCACTGAGAGTCACAGTAATGCCCATTCAAACGACTCCAGAATTCGATGCGCCATCCACTGAACATACACGGCCAGAGTTTCCTGAGGGAGATCCTACTTTTGCTCCCTATGCGGCAATGTAGGCTTCATACTGTGGGACTCGCTTCGGAATTCTTCATCAGTTATGACCTGATGGCTACTAAACGGGACACAGAACCTTCCGAGCTCCCTCCTCAGCAATCACGAATCCGTAAGTATCATCAGAGCATTCATTATCGCGTCGCATCGTGTGCATATTCTTCCTCGTGATGCGGGCAGGCTTGACTCATGTAACACCTCATCATTCGATTGTTATCTCAGCTATCGATGCGACGGAGAGCTTCCCTATCAACAGTGATGTATTCGAGGGTCGGATCGTAATGAGTAGCCGCATGGAATCCAATTGCATCGTAGGGCCCATCAGGTTGTAATACATCGTCCTCCTGACCCGAACGGTCCCTTCCCCTACTACGGGTATATGGGTAAGAAGCGGAGGTGAGTATGACTGTTTTACGCTGACTATCTTCTTCGACGTTCGTGCTCAGGCGCTGGGAGCTCCGATGGCAAGGACGGTTTAAAAGGAAGCCAAGTACTAGTCATAGGGTTGGTGTTTGTGGTCATTATATACCCGCCTCTCAGTGGTGTGGACAGCTTCATCTTCTTAGGCTCGGCATTATTTTTTGGAATCGAAGCAACACAGCCTCTTCCAGAGCTGGGGTTTGTTGCTAAGTCCGGTAATATCCTCTCTGATCATGATAACACATGGAAACCTGCTCTATTCATAGCATTATTATATTCTCCTCAGGGGTACGTCTCGTTTTATCAATCGCCACACGTTTGGCAGCAGCAAGAGGAACAGTGCTGTTGAGTAGTAGATGATACGCAGTCTCTCGATCGTATGCGCATCGTTCCCCTTCAGCTAACTACCCCAACTCTGACCCGTCGAAGAACACATTCTTTACTTTTCCACTAGTCAGTGCTGACACAGTAAGTCGTGTCTGCGGTATCTTGTGAGCATATGATGTCTTCAGTGCATCGTTTCGGATTTGGATACACCCCCCGACGAGCTTCCTGACATCACTGCCGACAAAGCCCTTACAGGTACTAGCTAGCTACATGTATCCATCCAACATGATTGCCTATCAACACTCCGTTGTGAATCATCTTCCCTTCTATCTCAGGAAAAGTGACTCATGACTACTTATTTGACACCGAGCACATCTATACTTTTTGCTACTTTTCGATGTAATCATCTGCTCCTCGTTTGTGTGATAGATCCCTCCCTATCGTCAATCTTGTCGTCATCAACGCCTTCATCGAGTTCCCCTCAGGTACATCGACTTCGTGACTTGGGATCTGCGCAACTTACCTGTCGTCAGTGGTAAGCATCATCTTCCTTACTCAACCCCACCACGAGAGTGGTTATCGTTAGGCACATCGTTGTGTACGTTCACTGGTTATCAGCCTATTCATGTTATCGTTAAGGATCAAGAAGATGAATACTTCATGGATGTACTTGTAGCGCATAGGTAAGATAATGAATTTAGCATAGTCACCACCTTGGTTGATATCAGGAGCCTCTCTCCAGTGTGGGCAGATTATATTACGCCTGATGAGTCAACAGCAGCAGAGGTGATGAAACTGAGGCCGCGTAGGTCGAGAATGAGCTCGATTGATAGTATGGAATATGTCAGCTGTCATTCATACTCGTAAGATCCGCTGCAGTGCTATCCCAATTGCTCTGTGATGATGCGGCTTTAGATGGGAAGAAGGAAGTGAGTCCTCGTCATCATCATCAAATGATGTTGTATCCGTTGTGGAAGTCGTAGATGTTATTGACAAGAAGGGTGACAATGGCAAGACCGACAAGGTAATGAACTCGCGGGTCGTGAGTCACGGCGACGCCACTCATCTCCTCCACCTCGGACGATGCTCATGTCTGACGGCATCGTCGACGGTGACGTTGGCGGGGAGGTGGCGTCTATGCTTCCATAGAATTGAATACGCATTGTGTTTCATCTACTACTTGGATCAGCTCAAGATGGATCAAATGTGTAAATGATAGGTGCTTGTCACTCGGAAGTGAAGATGCGTAAACGTGACGTTGTCCTCAGCCTTTCCGTCTCGGTAGAGTCTCGTCGCATGA
>NW_003205333.1:411690-483820 GCF_000006405.1 Perkinsus marinus ATCC 50983 | reverse complement strand
CGAGCGTTCATGCCGTGCTACTCGGGTCGCCCTAATGGGATGCGTAGAACTCAATCAATGAGTATGCTTGGACCAGTAACCGAACCACGAGTCGTGAAGCACCGTAGCCGTCGGGATACTGATGACAACAAGAACGATGGTGCGCGGCAATATAATGACTATGACAAAGTCGCTAATCATTGAGTGAGTGACAACCCAGATAGTGTGAGCCGATTTCGTGCCGCAGCACCATCGCTGAGCAGTAAGGCATAAGCTGTTGGAAAATCGCCACCATCTAAGTGGTTGTTAAACCTTGTAGAGATCTCTAGCAGAGTGTCTCTTTGATTCTTTTCTACCCTGTGTCGGTCTTCCCCTACATTATGTAGGCTACATATCGTAGCAACTTGTGTTACCATCGTGATTGAAATACGCCCATTTCTGGCTTCACGTAAAGTTGTGTTTGTTCTATTGGAAGTGACTCGATACTACGTTCGTGAAGACGTTAAAGGCCCCTGAACGTAATTGATGCATTTGAACCAATAATGTCGTCCCGTGTGAAAGCAGTTGTACCAGGAAAATACATACCAACGCCTCATGATTGATACCAAGCATGTAACATTCGAGGCAAACTTAGTGCAACTGGTGCTGGCCGACACCTACCACACATCGAAGAACTCGCACTGTTCGACTCTATCATCATGTAGCGGCCAAAGCGAGTACTTCCTCGTGAGGCGACAAATATGCCGTAGTCTTCACCAGCAGTTATGAACGATAGCAAAACGTTAACACAGCCTAACCATGACATTACCGGACCACTGCGAAACCTGTGAATTTTGCGCCTGCGTAAATCTCGCTCGCCCGTAGCTGATCGATTGGATATCGTAAACCCCTTATCAAGCGCCCGAAGCCGCGTTGGTACAGAAGCATCAGGCCTCATGAAGACTATCCACTCTCAGATCGACATTCAGATTCCTGAGGATGGTAGTACGGGTTGGATTCTGTAGGGCGTTGCGGTCCTTATCTCTGAGATACAATGAGGATGTGAGTATATGGGAGTCGCCCATAGGTATTAATGTAGCTCTCGATTATAGACTAATAATTGATGATCACACAGGCCATCCTATCATCAGAGATCTTTAAATAAGAGTCCATTATTGCTCTTTCTTCAGTCAAGGTGACTCTTAAGTCCCGTCATATCGTTGTCTCGGGCAAGTACGGCAAGCTCGAGCGAACTTTCCGTCATATCCCTGTTGACATGAAGCTTGTCGAGGATGGCAGGAAGATCACTGTCGAGATGTGGTTCGGTCTTACCAAGAACAAGGCTTGCATCCGCACTGTTTGCTCTCATATCGAGAACATGATCACCGGTGTCCGTCAGGTGAGAGCCGCTGAGCCCTTTTTACAATTATCTCCGTTCCTTTTCAGAGATACCAGTACAAGCTCCGTTTCGTGTACGCACATTTCCCTATCAACTCCAACATCACCAACGACGGTTCCACTATCGAGATCCGTAACTTCTTGGGTGAGAAGGTTGTACGTACTGTCGACATGATGCCCGGTGTCTCCGTGAGGAAGTCCGATGATGTTAAGGATGAGGTCATTGTTGAGGGTGCCGACTTGGAGCTTGTCTCCCGCTCTGGTAATAATCAGAATTAGAGTATTAGTCACCCAGTGGAGTCAATGCTCAATACCCTTTTTATTGTTTCAGCTGCTCTCATCCACCAATCGACTCTTGTCCGCCACAAGGATATCCGTAAGTTCTTGGATGGTATCTATGTGACTGAGTCGGGTGTGATTGACCAATTGGAAGAGTAAACAGTAGCAATGGCTTGAATAGCAGCAATGCTAACAACATCTCTGCTGTGGATTATTTCTGGCCACCAGCGTCGGAGGAGAGCTTCTGTGAGTACAATATGTCTTTTGTTAATAGTATGACGATCAATCGGGGAGATAGTGGTATATTACCTTGCTGGGGAGCTCCCCAGAACTATTAATGGGTTCTCAGTAAACTTCTGCTCTAACTCGTTCTGATTTGACATTTGGTTTGTCCCTCGCTGAATAGTAGGCTTGTCCCTCAATCAGTGCGGTATAAAGTGGGATGTAATCAGTTTAGTACCGTCGAAGATACATGATGGGCAGCTCGAATGAGGGAGCTCTCCATGATAACAAGGATGCTTAACGTGACGGCGCTCAAGTCGTCGAGTTGACTGTTGGTCACTCGCCTAATAATGGGTACCAACGAGGGATAATGTATCATCATAGATCGCATATCGTCATACCCTAGTAGGTTATGATGATATGTGTTCCAGAATATCACTAGAGACTACTAGTGTAACCCGAGAAGGCCTCCTCCATCTCTCATGTTCGACCATAGGGACTATTGTTAGCAAGATGATAACACTCGGCTGCTATGATATGCCTTAGTTCTAGTGTGGTAAGAAATGTGCCTGTAAAATCTAGTGATATGTTGTACAGTGAGAATGAGGTGAGAATCATCATACTGCATCTTGTTTTCCGCAATCCACTGACGTTTGGGCTATCGAGTGAAGTAATCCTTAATTGGTGGTGAAAGTACAGCATTACCTCTCCAACAATGTCGTAGAACACTGTTACGGTAGAAACGGCAAAATGTAAAACCTGAGTGTTTATGGTAGTGTACACTGGCCTCCTGTTCATTAACTAATCCAACAAATGTATAGTAGGTATAACATGAATGTAAGGAGGAGCGTCATGGAGCTTTAATGCCCCCTCGGTTTACAACACTACGAGGTGCAATAATCTAAGCAGCATTAGTTTGACTCCTGTGGAGATATGGGAAATCTATATAATATTGAACAATCCTTCCTTCACGGCTCCACGCTTAATAACCTTCCTTTCACCACCTGACAATCGATCTTCCGCTGCGACGAGTAGTCTGAATGCCTGAAGGATAATACGTAGGAATTCGTTGTACTCGTTGCTCTTTACATCAGTGTTGGGACCAGCCATAGAGCTAGGCTCTAGTCCAAAATCATTGGTCGTAAAAGGGCTAGCATGGGCCTCTTCGAGTAGCAGTCTAACTAGCTCTGTATTAGATTCTTCTGCTGCCACGTGTAATAGTGTATTCCCTTGTGGTGGATGCTTATGATCAACCGCAGCCCTACACCATTCCTTTGTTCTCAAGAGTTCCATCACTTTATCGGTATCATCACTACAGGCATACTTGTACGTATCATAGACATCCGCAATCTGACATCATGTACCATCACTATCATCAACGATGACACTCTACGCGGTACAGTGGTATTATGACCTCTGATTCACTGAGATTGGCGAGCAAGGAAGGAGCACCACCATCCCGTAGTCCTATGGTGAACTCTTCCATTAATCGTACCGTTTGTGTAGCTGTATGGTCCCTTGAATCAGCGGAGATGTAGCTGATACGAAGGGCCGTATGGCATAATGCCTTAGCCATCTCGTTATTACATCCGCTCACTTGGTGATGATGAATCAGAATGTTCTTCAATAGATGATGCATCATCATAGGAAGAGCGTGATCCTGACGCCCCTCCACCTCGTATGCCGGTTATATGACGATTATAGGGTCTTGTCATGTGATGATGACAACACACGCCAGATGAATGAGTTGAGATCTCTTGAGTCGTGACAAGTCTTCAAGAATTGTCCGTCTCAAAGTCATTCGCGTTCGTTGTAGCTGTCATCATCATGGCGACAGTCCCATACTTCTCTCTAGTAGACGAGGATTTCACTCGTAAATTAACAGAAGACGCAGCAGCAGATGATGATATTGATTATGAAGAGGATAGGAAGCTAATGTACCATGCAGTAAAAGAGGGATGTAATAGAGCTTATCCCCCGTAGGTATAAGTGGGTACTCTGGGAGCAACTACAGCCCAACCAGAAGGCTAGTGCTGCTGAATGGAAAGATCTATCAAGACAGGCAATACTTCATAGCATGATATTGGTGTAGTATTGATATCAGGTATGCACGTTTGGTACTGTCGGGGAGTTTTGGCGATATTGGCGACATGTACCCCAGCCTAGTGAGCTGTTGTCTGAGGCTGGAGGGTGCCGCTTTGTGAGGGAAGGGGATGATGGCTCTTTAAGAGTCGTCGAGAGTAATATTGTGTGATACATAGAGTTTATTGTGGTAGGGACTATTGACATCGAAACTATTCCTTATATAGGCATGATGGTCTTCCGTGATGGTATCAAACCTGAATGGGAGGATCCTCTCAATGCGATTGGTGGCCATCTTCAGTTCTCCCTCGGCCCTAATGTTGGTGGTAAACAGATTGACGAGTAATATATTACAGCAAGCCATTAATAACATTAACTCATCATTGTGGCTTTTATATTGTAGATATTGGAACAACATAGTATTGGGAGTCATTGGCAACACATTACCATATCCTGACATGATCACTGGCTTGCGTCTCTGTGATAAGCTGTAATAATGCCAAAACAACTCGTTTGACTAGCAGTGGTATCTAATTAGGTACACGAAGCGAGGACCTCCTCAAGGATCTGTGAGGATAGAAGTATGGTTTACCAACATGGCGGATACGGAGAAGGTTGACGAGCTCACCAAGGGTATTCAGGAGTGTATTTGCACCAAGCTTGATGGTAGTACTAGTCAATATGGTTAGTGGGTCAAGCTCTCATCCCCCCAGGCACTATTAGTACTAACTCACCTAAATACGATCTCAAATCTCATGGTGGAAAGCATTGAGATTTGAGACCTACTTGCTAGAGGGGTTATCAGATAATATTCATCGACATCGACGGTATGCTGTTATTATCTACGGTATTATTTGTATACCGATTATCGCAACAACTCTATCCTTCGGCCACTCGCAATCTTCCTAACCGTCTCTATCCACAAAGGCTTGAGTCTAGTACCAATCATGGTCGTTCCCTCACCACCATTGGAATCTCGTCAACCTTCCGTCGATAAATTGACAGATCGTTGATGTTATCCCGAGCAGTGAATAGAAAGTACTCAGGGATAGGGGAATTAGGCATTCCCCCAGGGCCCTCGGAAGCAGTCTGGCTTGCCCCGCACGCTTGGTTTGCCCAGAGGCCCGAACTTTCAAAGAATCCAGAGTTACGGCGATAATTAATATCATTCTCGTTTCTCTCAGTACTGTATCATTATTGGATGGATACCACACCTCACTCCACCCAATCTCAAGGGCTACACCCGCCAAACCAGCCCACGACAACAACACCAACTTCGACCGATGTTGCTCATTTACAGGCTGAGGTCGATTCCTTGCGACGGCTCATCGAGAGAGCTTTCCCTATACTGGAGATGAACCCTCTGTATTGTGTCCCATTGAAAGATCCCTCTACTACACAGGAGCGGCACTGGCTGGTAGTATCTGGAGGAGCCTGATGTACACTGAGGCTTGTTGTTAGGTATCGTACAGTGGTCATCATTCGGGAGGTATGATCCACTCATGGATACCCTACGCATTCGAAGCAGCATATCGGGATGCAAACCTCCTACCCACAGAGTCTGAACTGATACGCTACGCTGTTTCTCATCGTCTTGCCGATCCTGGTAATAGTAGCGGTTGGAGTTTCGTGCTACCAAGGGGTTGCCGACTCGTGGATCGGGTTTAATTAAGATATGCTTAGGCCAAGCCAGGCGGGAGCTACACGAATCGCATCAAGAGACCTCCAGCGGGGTATTAACGAGATGCTTGGTGAGATAGGTTTGTAGACTGCATACCCGACAATCCCATGCTTCAGGAGTTGCATAACCCAAACATCTCCACCATTGAAGGCAACATTCCTAACGATCAGGGAATGGAGTTGGAGCACTCCACCAAGCTGTATCTGCCAGTCTGTAGCTTGTTATGTGTAGAGCAGATAATAGTATCGGTAATACCTGGGCTTATCGCATTCATGTGCATCATATTGCTTCATCATCATCATCATCAGGTAAGATACCTCCTCACGGAACATATTTATCCCTCTATTGGTAACATATCCATATGTCTTCATGTGGCATTCTCATTGCGTCACATCACTACCAATGACATACTCACTTGTGCCAAGTAGTAGTAGTACTAGTAGCATCATCAACACCATCTCAGTCCCTATGCTCAATGTCTAGGTTCGGTGTAGAGGATGGCCGTTTGATCGTATCTGGTGATGTTATCCTTTTGCCTCATCACCAGCTCTCTTCTCAAAGGTAGTAGGATTGGTTGCCTATATCGTTAGACTGATCATCTATTCAGTTCTACCAATGGAGATGCTACTAATACTAAAACAGTTTTCACATGTTATCCACAGAAGTATATGCAGTCCGACGATCTACATGTACTCCATACAGTAGATGACCAGTTATTGGTGAGCACTGTATTACAATTGGTGGTAAGTAACGTTAACCATTCGACTCAGGAATCTGTTAATTCCTTCTATCATATGGCCAAGGAAACTACGGTAGCAGCAGAAGAGGAAGAGTCGAGCCCCTTCCGTCTGGCCCTGCTGGCTAAAAAGTAGTTGATTGATAGTGGATAGAGAGGTTGATGATATCTATTCATATAGGTCCTCTCATGATGCGAGTATGTCCGCCGCTCCTATGGGTCTGTTGATATGGTTGCTACAGAGATGCATAGCTAGAGATACAGCTTCTGTGGACCATACTGCTACTACTACTCCACTACTGCTATACCATATGCCTCGATGCCCACTATGGCCAGAGTGCTGTGGGCAACAGTATGGTGACGGTACCAGCAAACAGACACGAGCAAGAATAGAGCTTCGTGCTCTTGGTGAACTGAACCAGACATCAGTGGTCAATGCACGCCCTAGTGTCGACAGTAGCAATGCTTCGGCTGGAGAAGGAGTAATCGGGATCATCCCCACGCGGATAGTGCAATACGATATAAGTCAGGCTCTATCTATTCCCTCTCCATCGCCTGCAGCAACAGCAAGATCAAAAGTAGCAGAAGCACCGGGCAGCGTGCCCAAGCATGATGCCGATGTTCCCCAACATGGTGATGATGATGATTCGTCTTTGGCTAGAGAACAATTATTGTTCATCCATTGCTTCAAAAACGAGTTATTGGCTGGCCAAGGTATACTCGTCAATCAAGTGAACAATTTATGCAAGGTAATCCCAATATTATAGATCGTGAGGATGGTAGAAGTATATACAGGTCCGTTGTGGACGCACAGTTCGCTATCGCGAGTTCGGTTTTGGAAAACTGAGAGACTTCCTAGAGGACATCAAAGGTCTGCAAGTTGTTGGGGAGAAATTCCAGATGACGGTAATGCTGCTGCTAGCAGTTCCCCTTGTTGTTATTTGTAAGGTAGGGTTGCATAATCATCAGATACGCCTCACTGATGTATTTGAGTTTGATTTATTTATACGAGAGGCCAATGCTCGTAAATCAGGCGGTAAACCTGAGTGCCTGTGCCACTTTATAGTGTCCTTGTATCAGGTGGTGGTCATCACACCTCGACAGCATCACTTGGTCTCAACAAGACTCATGAACGAGATGGAAAAGAGGATTCTATGGTTAAAGGAGAGTTTGATAAGGATGATGATGATGATGAGGAAGCTGAACTGAAGCATCTCACACTACCACAGCTCATACCTGAGGATGTTATAGACAAGCTTAGGTAGCAGCAATATTCATATCAAGTCGCAGTGCGACTCTCGCACATTGTCATAGATACATGTTCTCCTGTGAACATTATCAGATAGAAGCATCAGTATTCGTATCATTATTCAAGAATAGGTAGTAGTGATAGTACTACTAGCCTTACCGCACTCCCCAGTGCCCCTTGGAAGATACTTCGCCAGTGACCCGATGGTATATGAGCGTCTAGGGTATAAGAGAATGAGAGACTTCTTAGGAGCAGTACCACAAGTACATAAGCAGGGTACTAAGGCGGAGTCTAAGTACGTCTAAGGAGGCTATCTTACATCATATGTAGTCGAGCTTTAGATATGTATGGGTAGAGAATTCAGCACCATTACGGCTATCTCAGCTGGGGGTCCCTTCTATTGGGTAATACTGCTACTCAGAGGTGTTATATACCACCATTATTATTAGTGGCCACAGCGGCGGCTCCAACGGCAATGCAACAGCCATTGATTTCCTACATTCGACATCGTCACAATCATCAACTAGTATCTCCAACGGGGATACTCTCCAAGGTGCAGGGTTATCCTTCTCACTGGTAATATAACCTCTGATGGTAGTACTAGACATTATGATGGTATCTCTTGTACAGGATGATATAACACAGAAGAATATTGCAAGTATAGAGGATATCCTCAATCAGGCATCTACTGGAGGGGTACACATTGCTGTAGCCGATCTTCTCACTGGTATATGTGGTGGAGCAAGTAATGGTTTGGAGAAACTCATCGGCTTCAGTCCTGCTGGAGTTAATATTTACAAGTAATCATTGTATATGAGCGAAATACCATAGATATCCCTGTACAGGTTGATACATCCCGATGACAGAGTATCGGTTAGATTGAGGATTGATGAGGCTATGGCGATGGGGCTCAATAGTGTAGATCTCAGTACATTCAGGCTTAGATCATCATCATCAACAACAACTCCTTCCAACAATACAATAACAGTAAGTCCTATAGCAGCAGTATGATATCAGCAATCCTTACCGTTAGGTATCAGGAAACGCATCCTGGCTGATCGGTAATGTGTGGACGATAAGCTTGGTCAGTGTGTCGTAGGAGGAAGTCTCTATGAATAGTGATAATCATGATGATTGGAGCAGCATCAGAAGCAGTGATGAGCGAATACTTGATTGAAGATGACCCGAGACCAGTGTCAAACGACGTATCGAGCATCATATCAGTATTACGCTCAACCGCTTCTTCCCTGTGTTCTAGTATTATCCTCCCTGTTGTGCGAATTGCATTTGCAATGGAACTTATTTCCTTCATTACCAGTTTCGAGTTGTCCTTGATCAATCAGTAGTGGAGCCAATATTAACGCCCCCACGTAGAACATCTTGTGCTCGTCAACATGTACCAATGACAGTACAATGCAATGTAGAACTCGATAACTCTAAATTAACTATGTTCCCGTTGAAGCTCTCATCTCTGTTGTTCAACATGCATTTAGTAAATCATTATAGAGTTGGTATCTAGCATCGACCCAAGCAATACGGGGTTACGGGAGATTCTTCATCCCGCTTCACTTCAATAAGGTAAGATGATGATCAGGCTTATGTTGAAGGTATGGTCTCCACATCCTAACCCTATATATCGATTTGCCGTTCTCACCATTCTCTTGGGGAAGAAGGGGTTCAGTTTCCTGGTGAAGCACTGTGTGTGGTTTTGTAGTGGTAGTATACCCCAACCTGTGTAGACAACGTGCCAACACTTGACACACCACCATATTGCAGATGGCGCTCATTGTAAACACGTCGTCAATACATGGTAGTTGTTGAAGTCGCCAAGGAGGAGATAACTCTGCGCCACATTCTCGCTCGCCCGATAATCGATCAGCCCTAGTAGCGTGGTATCAGTAGTGTCCTATAGAGTCTCCAACGATGCCCGAGAAGCGTTTCCAAGCAAAGGGTGGCCGCCGCACCAAGCAGCCCGTACGCCTTTACTCCAAGGGTGTGCTCATGGGACCCAAGCGTTCCAAGGTAATACGATCTCGTAATACCACTTCTACGACGCGGTTTGAGAATATTTCTGCATGCCAACTTAGACGCCGTGGGTCTTATTGCCATCATGCTTGTTCTTTGTTTTCAGTGCAACACTCATATGAACCAGGCTTTGGTGAAGATCGAGGGTGTCCACTGCACTGAGGATGTCGATTTCTACCTTGGCAAGCGTATCGCCTACGTCTTCAAGACCAACACAGTCAAGAACGGCTCCAAGTTCCGAGTAATAACAGGGCATCCTAATCGCAGCTCATAGTATACTATGGATTCTAGATTGGTCTATATCAGCTCGCTTGCATGTTGTACTCTCATTCCGTTCCTTCTTTCAGTGCATGTGGGGCAAGGTTATGCGCGCTCACGGTAACGCTGGTACTGTCCGTTGCAACTTCAAGAAGAACCTTCCCCCGAAGGCCTACGGCTCTATGGTCCGTGTCATGCTCTACCCCTCTCGTGTCTAAGTTGATGCTGATGACGACAATGCCATCGTAGTTGTGTAATACATCTAATAATATCACTTCTACATCCGCAAGACGAGACACTTTGATGGACTAGGACGAGACTTGGAAATGATGAGTATAATGTATTGAGTTGTCAAGTATAAATCAGCAGTTTTTCGGGGATTCTGATGCTCAAGCCTTGATGCTCTTCTACAGAACATTCTGTGAAGCAGTTGTTGCGGTGTCGTTGCAATGAAGTTGAGCTATGGTTTAACTTCTATCTATTAGGCGAGATTTGCAAAAGGTACAACATACATTCCACATCTCAACTTATGCTCTTTGTAGTCTTCGTAAGCGATCTTACTGCCAAGTGTAACAGCTTGTGCGTTATAAACTCGAGTTAGGATGTCAGTAGTTGGAGCCGCAGGCAGTTTGTATTCCCGTTGTGATTATAACATGGCCAATCTTGGTGGTAGTAATGAGCATGCAAAGTATGTTCTAGCTATAGACCAGGGAACTACCTCTTCACGGGCGATTATATTCGGAGATGATGCTCAGGTGCTGCACGTAAAGGGTTATCCTTTCGAACAGAAATATCCTAATCCAGGATGGTGTGAACAGGATCCATATGCTATATTAGAATCAACAATTAAATCAGTTAACGAGGTGGCAGAATTGATAGTACCCTATGGTAGTATAACAGCAGTTGGTATAACTAATCAGCGTGAGACAGTTATAGCATGGGATAAGGTAACTGGTAAACCATTATATAACGCTATTGTATGGTTGGATCTGAGGACTTATGATACTGTAAAGGCTCTCACCATGGATGGTAGTAAAGATAGATTCCGTCATATTACTGGATTGCCCATCAGCACTTATTTTACTGCACTCAAGATAAGATGGTTATTGGATAATGTTGATGAAGTTAGTGATGCAGTAAAGGAAGGAAGATGCCTTTTTGGTACAGTCGATTCATGGCTTACATATAACCTAACTGGTGGACATAATAATGGTGGAATACATGTCACTGATGTTACCAATGCATCAAGGTGAGAGTCCTGCCAGTTGCCATTGCACAACTTTAGGCTTGCCATGTAGATACATGCTGATGGACCTGTCGAAGCTTGAATGGTGTGAAGACATTTGTAATGAGCTAGGTATACCTATCGACACCTTGCCCAATATAGTACCATCTTGTGGACATATTGGTACCATAGCTGAATCACCATCACACCATGGCTTGGAGTTACATCCCTCTCTCCTTAATGTACCAATAACAGCCATATTGGGTGATCAACAGTCAGCGTTACTAGGCCATGGTTGTGTAGAAGATGGTCAGGCTAAGTGTACCTACGGCACAGGATGCTTCATGCTAGCCAATACCGGCGATAAGATTATACAATCATCATTTGGTCTCCTAACCACAGTAGCATTCCAGCGAGAGGGAAGCCCTGTGAAATACGCATTGGAAGGTTCGATAGCTATAGCTGGCAGAGCTGTACAATGGCTACGCGATCAACTGGGTGTAATAGAATCGGCACCAGAGGTAGAGGAATTGGCCAGTACAGTACCCAATACAGCTGGTGTTACTGTAGTACCTGCCTTCTCTGGTCTATTCACTCCACATTGGCGTCCCGATGCTAGGGCTGTAATTGCTGGCATGACTTTGGGCACTACTAAGGCCCATATATGCAGGGCGGTACTGGAAGGTGTAGCATTACAGGTGGTAGATGTTGTGAGGGTTATGGAACGAGAATTAGAACACCCATTATCGGAGTTCTATGCTGATGGTGGTATGACCAGTAATAATCTATTGATGCAAATGCAGGCAGACTTCTTACCTAAGGATATATACCCTGCTATGATGGCAGAGACTACTGCGTTTGGTGCTGCCTATGCTGCTGGTCTAGCTTTAGATTTATGGAAAGTACCATTGCAGGAATTGATAGTCAATCTAGGAGGCCATCGAAAGGTGGAGCCTCACCCAGCTGCATTAGAGCGGAAGAGGGCTATTATGAGAAGATGGAATGATGCCTTACAAAGATCTTTAGGTCTAGAGGAGTAAGATACCATACTAGTAGGGCTAATACTAATGAGTGTTGACCAGATACTGCCCTCTACCCGATGAATAACAACAACAGCAGACAATCTGCTAGAACCATCGGGATACGGTTACCCTAGGTGATTTTTTAGTTTCCAACTATAGCCCCATGATCAAGGCAATAATGTTATCGTAGTTCCCCTTCTTACTATTAGTTTTTTGATCGGATGGTGATCTTGTACTTGAATGATTTGACCATTTTCTACCGAAGTTCTGAGTTAACCTACTCTTGGTACGGTTTGTTCCCAGACTCTTTATACATTTTTGAAAGTTATCATATCCTATTGTATCTCGTCCCAGCACATGTCATCTGAGTATGTTCTTGCTATTAATGTTGGTACGACTTCGGCTAAGGCAGCTCTCTTCCCGAAAGATGCCAGGCTAGCTCACTCTAGACAGTATTTCTTCGAACAGAAATATCCTAATCCAGGATGGTGTGAACAGGATCCATATGCTATATTAGAATCAACAATTAAATCAGTTAACGAGGTGGCAGAATTGATAGTACCCTATGGTAGTATAACAGCAGTTGGTATAACTAATCAGCGTGAGACAGTTATAGCATGGGATAAGGTAACTGGTAAACCATTATATAACGCTATTGTATGGTTGGATCTGAGGACTTATGATACTGTAAAGGCTCTCACCATGGATGGTAGTAAAGATAGATTCCGTCATATTACTGGATTGCCCATCAGCACTTATTTTACTGCACTCAAGATAAGATGGTTATTGGATAATGTTGATGAAGTTAGTGATGCAGTAAAGGAAGGAAGATGCCTTTTTGGTACAGTCGATTCATGGCTTACATATAACCTAACTGGTGGACATAATAATGGTGGAATACATGTCACTGATGTTACCAATGCATCAAGGTGAGCTCGTCGTACAGCATGTCGTCATGTACATCAATTACCTGCGTGGTATCGTGATATTGTCAAGTCGTGGATTGCTGGTCCCCTTCAGGTATATGTTGATGGACCTTAAGACCTTGTCATGGTCGGAAGAGGTTTGTCATGAGCTCAATATACCACTTGAGACTCTTCCCAAGATTGTGCCAAGCTCTGGATACATTGGTATCATGTCCTCTCATCAACTACACTCCGCAGTGCGTGACGTACCTATTACTGCTATACTCGGTGATCAACAATCTGCATTGGTCGGTCATGGTTGCATACAGGAGGGTCAAGGGAAGATGACGCTTGGTAAGGGTTGTTTCATGTTGGTCAACACAGGCCAACAGATCGTACCAGCATCATTCGGTATACTCACAACGGTGGCATTTCAAAGAGAGGGTGGTGATGTCTACTATGCACTTGAAGGCTCGATTGCTAATACTGGGCGGGCAGTTCAATGGTTGTGTGATAAACTACAACTCATTGAGACACCTGATGAAATTGAGAAGTTGGCCCTCACAGTTCCCAATACCGGAGGGGTCACCTTCGTACCTGCCTTCACTGGTCTATTCGCACCGTATTGGCGTCCTGATGCACGGGCAGTTATTACTGGCATGACCTTGGGGACTACGAAAGCCCACATATGTCGGGCAGTGTTGGAAGCAGTGGCCCTTCAGGTGTTAGATGTGGTAGAAGCTATGGAAAAGCATATTGGTCGCCCATTGGAGATGTTCTATGTCGATGGTGGTATGACCAGGAACGCATTGTTCTTACAGATGCAGGCTGATGCACTATTGAAGGACATATACCCTGCTGAATTGATAGAGTTCACTTCTTTTGGGGTTGCTTATGCTGCTGGATTGGCGGTGCACTTCTGGGATAAGGTTCCTCTACAGAGTCTCATATCTAATCTTGGTGGCCATAGGAAGATAACACCACGCCCAGATGCATTGGCACAGAGAGGGACTGTCAGGCGGAGATGGAATGATGCATTACAACGTTCGTTGAACTTGGAAGAGTAAGCTCGGGAATTCTTTATCGATAGCACGGGAATGCATGCGGTAACTTGCAGCACTAGGCATCTCAACCCATAGGGTGTATATAATGAGGACTACTTAGGCGACTCAGGATGGTAATCGGCACTGGGACATCATTCCGGTGCAGATGTGTCGTACCGACCTTTCTCGAGACGATAATAGTCTCTCGTCATATATTCTGGGGAATGCAATCGAGATCCCCTGTGTAGTGTTGTCGCTGGTATTATCTTGGCGCTGTTTCGATGTGAGACTATTCTTTATCGTTTCGTTCAAATCAGGCACTGTCCTCTGCCCGAAGACGACAAAGCTCGCATTGTTTGATGAATGAATGCTCTCCGACGGGCTTACAACATGTGATTATTTTCATGCTAGACTTTTTTTTTATTTCCCGTGTCATTCCGCACCCGAGTTTGGATTTTCAAACTTGCTTATTGTTGTGTGTCTAAGTGGCTTCGAAGTGGTACAAGGAGGATATCCTCGGCGAGTGTCACCTTACCTTGAATATAACGTGTACACTCAGCAAGTAGAGCTACGAAAGAGACTCGAATCTCTTCCTGTCAAGGTAATGTCTCGTCCGTGGATGTTCGAAGGACCTTGCTCCCTCGGTCCCCTGCGTAGATGCAGTCGTGAGCGAATCAACTCTCTTAGTGAAGGTGATGTTGGTTCGTTACGTTTGTGAGGGTTTGTGACACCTACAACAACAGTACATCACTGACCATTATCTCGGGTACTCGTCGAGGTCCTTGAGTGGAGGGAGTTGCTCGAGGATTATCCTGGACGGGCAGTTTACCCGGCAGTTTGGATCATTAACTCACCGCACTTGAGAAGCTGGCCATGGAGATCATCATATCAAATGTTATCAGGTATCATCGCACCATGCGAAATGTTGATTACCTGGAAAAGCAGCTGCCAATCAGCTGGCGATTGTACCATTGTGAGGATTAACTGCTGATGGGATACTCGATTTAGTCGCAGACTGACCAGGAGAACCTTGTGCTCAGTGTTGTGTTTCAAATTACCACTGCTGCCTTGTCCGTTGGGCATCTGATGTTATGGATCGCTTCAACTGCATCATCGTATGGGAGGAACTGATTTCGATGATTATAGCCAGATCGGGAGAATATACACGTCTTCAACCACATGTGTTGGTGACCATATGAAAATTCTGAGGGATGTGACATTCCTGTATTCACATTGAAGATAGCCTCGCAGCCATATTCTACCTTCGACCACCCTCTCGGCTAGTCAGCTCCCTCTTACATCGACACTCCCACAGCGAGAGTTCCACTCCGCATCAGACCATTATCCGAATTGATTTCGAATACTCGCGTCAATACAAATCACTAAATGGAATGTCACTGGTGCGACTCACATGCTAGGGCAGAGTTGACCTTGTCAGCCAGGAGAAGGTAAAACAAACGAGTATGGAAGCCGAAGCCTCAAGTGCGGATATGGTTCGTTCCAGCACAGAACATGACGGCGTGCACTGTTAAAGCTTCCGTGAAGAAAATAACGAGGGTGCTTATCTCAACGCTCACTGTTCATCGGCTATCCACTCTTCACCATCAATGATGATTCATCATCATCACCTATCCCTCCGATTGTGGGCTCGCCCTCACGGGCTTAGTATACGTAGCAAATTACTCTGCAAGGTCGCCTTTCTCTACGACTTCGTGCGAGTGTAAGTAAGCCGTTGAAACGGCCAGGGACGACATGTATTGTAAGTTTCGATACATGTCGGACGGTTCTGTTGCCGAAGCTCGGGTTTCGTCGGGGAGGGACTGGTAGAGTGAGATGTGTACAGAATAAGTAAGTCGTTGCAGTGTCGCAGGGTAATTTCCGTGGTCAAAATATGTCCATTCTGTTGGAGAGGGAGCATGATTTCAAACGGTTGGGCAGAGAATTGAGCTGGAAGACCACGATAATGGACCGGTAAATCATTCATGTAAATGTTCTCTGTGTTCACTATCGCGTTGTACGCATGAAGGCTGCAAACTACCGGGAATACCCCGTACTATGAGAAGCTGTGTATTATATAGGTATCTGGTTAGAGGGACTGACTTCCTGGGGCAAGGATCGTTCTCAGTGGTCAGGAAAGCATTTGATAAACGGCTTAAGAGAGATGTTGCAATCAAAACCTACATAGACAACTCACCTAGTGTATATGGGAAGTTCAAGAGACAGGTATTGAACACACGTTATCATCATCAGCATCAGCTGCTACTACTACTGATGCTGTTGGTCGCCGCACTCGTCGAACAGATAGAGATACTCAAACATCTGCAAGAACCATTGCATAAGAATGAAGTACACCGGAAAGCAACAGAGAGCTTCAGAATAGCAGATATCCACAAGGAGCAGGGAGAATATCCAAACCAAGCCAAAGAGCTCCTCGCTCAAGCGAGGCTTGATCCACGGAAAGTCTTTGTAGGGAAGCAACCCATCGTCTTGCATGCCGTTATCATGTCGTCTCATCATCATTAGGTGAAGTTATTAGATTACAGTCAAGATTGTGATGGACATCCATCACCTGCTCGAGATGGACATTGTTATGTTGTATTGGAACTAGCCTCATATACGCTGGAGGATTACCTCAACGATAGACGGGAGGCTAGAGACCCGATGGAGATGTGGGAAGTCCATCATGTGGTGAGATATACGGTATACCATATACCATGTCCCTCACAGAGACAGCATGAGCATTCAATACGGCATACACTATTCAGATAAGATCACTCATCTCCATTACAGCTATCTTACACGCAAAGGGCCTCGTGCATTTGGACATCAAACCAGGGAATATCATGCGCGTGGAAGATGATTGGAAGCTTATCGATGTTGATGGAGCTGTAAGGGTCGAGACCAATATCCATCCAGGATTCATAAGACTATTATTTAGGTACCAGCGTCAACGACAATAGATCTGGACGACAATACAGTATCCTTCACGCCACTGTATTGTGCACCCGAATTCGCTAGGGTATTCCATGAGATCATCATTGGTCCATCGGTTATCAGTCTCTCAACAGGCTCTGGTCGATGGCAGTGAGGCACTGCGCATATCTCGTATGATGGACGTATGGTCAGTTGGTGTCACAGCATTGGACTTAATCCTAGCTAAACCTGCTCTTGAAGTAACTACCATGCTTTCTTATGAGGATCATGATTGTAACAGAGCAAATACGTGTCTCTTTACGACCGGACTGGGGATAGTGTCGCATTCTTCGATTGGCTCGCGAGTAACACTACACAAGTCCGAGTACCCATCCGTCTGAAGTGGGTCGATGAAGACCTTTATGATTTGATACAGAACAAGTACCTAATTCCCATTGCTATTTGTCTACGCCCAGTACAGGTTATTGGTAAAGCGAACGACCGAACGAGCATCAGTCTTGGAATGTCTTGAACATCCCTTTTGCATAAAACGATTCGAGATCCCTGCGTCTGATTCCGCAGCCAAGTCATATATCTTCGATCTTTTCGAGGGTAACCATACTCGACTAAGTCCACTGAGATCGATGGTGTTTAGGCCCTCCGGCCGCCAACCTCACTGTCTCAGAGGCCGCCAGTCAACGCTCACTCACTTCTCCCCTCTATGACTATAGCTCCGGGGTTATTCGGGATGGTGTGATATCAAATCATGATCGTGCTCAGCAACAACACGTGTCCAACGATGAGGAGTTGCATAGCGTAAGGCTAATTACATATTGCGTTTGCTCCCTATACATCCCTCTATATATAGGGTATGACGATTGAGACAGCAGTACCTCTATATGGTCCGAGAGGCAATCTTGAAAGACGCCGGTCAGCTATAACCCACATGAAGCCAGATGGGTCAGTAGAGCCCTTCCATAAGATTATGGAAGAAGAGACGATGAAACGAGGGAAGAGGGTTTCGGTGGCTCAAATCACGCAAATCAATAAAATTATCAAGTATCATTCGAGTGCAACAAACGACAAAGATGACGAGAATACTGACGTTAATCGTCTGAATGGCTGGGCCAATACCCAAGAAGACGCAGACATTGACAGGAAGTATCCCACCACCCATCAGCAGCCTCTTGGCTCTGTTCACACTAACCTACCCGGACAGACTCGAGGAGGGGATTCGGACAATGGGGGTGGGGAGAACAAGAAGAGCCCCAAGAACGACGGTGGCGAGGTGAGAATAGGGAGTGAGCTTTCATCCGCGGTTAACCTGTTCATAGGTGGTTAATACTTACAATGCTCTGGCAGTACCAGCAACTTGCCCACCTGAAGTACACGACACGACTAGCGAAGGTCTCATGGTTCCTCGACGAAGCATTGTTATCCAGAACCGTGAGAAAAATGGGTTATGCTCGCTTCACTTGCGAATTATCCGGCATAATGATAACAACAGGAATTCGATAATAGCGCTCTTATTCTTTGGGTTCTTCAACAGTTGAGATGATGTTACCCGAACCCTCATTGTTTCAGCTACCGCTCTGCTATCGCTGAAGCCGAAGAGGTAAGTCCTCACTGTTAGCCCCTCAGTGAGGGTATTTACATGGAAACTTTAGAGATAGGTGCTATCTTCAGCATTGTCTTAGGTCCATATCAGATCGATTTTGTAAAATCCAATAGCATCGTAAACTATGACAACTATAACACGAATTCAGCATGCTTCTTCCCATAACTCTATTTCCAGCATCATAGTCTACTGTTGATGGGTCATTAATACAATCAGATGTTCCATCTCACATGTGTTCACAAGAGAAGTCATGCCTTGCTCTAATCAGAGCTCCAAGTCTGACAGGTCTAGGAGGGTACTCCTCCCAGACCGACCGTTGCGGGTGGACAGGCGTCCAACGACTGGCCCTCGATAAAGATCACAAACGTACATGGTGTCGGGCGGAGAGCTCCTGTGGTGAAGGGTCTCGAATCAGCTATAAACAGGACCATGATGTATTCTGGGTATGACCTCACAAGAGTGCGAACAAGATTGTGAACATGTCTTCTTTGAATACCATCGACCTAATATGTTGTGAGTAGTTCAGGATGACTCTAATCGGGACTAGGGTGATCAATTCACGAGTCTATGGTAGCCTACTGGTTGCAGATAGCCGATTCAACGGGAGAACCAATCCTTGTAGCATCATCACTGGCCATCTTGTGCTGGAACTATGGATACAGACCATAGAGGATAAGGAGCATCTACCAAAACTGAGCCTTGCACATGCCTCCCTTCTCCATGCTACTGCAAGGAGAATGATCGACTCCACTGCTGGGACAATGACCGACAGCTGCACAGTTAAACTATCTATTATAACTTGAAGTTTAACGTTGATCTAGGTCCTCCGAGGTGGCCCTGCTTTCATGTGTTTCGCAGTCAACCCTTCTCGTGATTGGACCCTGGCATGTGTACAGTCATGTGTGCCCAGTTGGGGAATTGAAGAGCTCAGAGACTTGGCGAAATCACAGGTATTCAGCAGACGGCGATTTTCGATATCTCATCCTAATCTCAGGTCAGAACCATTGAAGAAGTTATCGACATGCAGCAGCCGGTGAGTTCCTATCTATCATTCTTCTCCCCCAAACGGCATCATTGGTTCCCCGTCAGGAGCATTCCACAGCGATCAAGCGAGTCGCGGAGGCGATCATGCAAGACTGGGCATTCGCAGTTTCGAGGGAGTATAACGATATGGAAGCCAGACAGAATCATGGAGAATCCGGAGTTCGTCAAGATAGCCTTCTTCCCAAGAGGTTCAAGCTACGCACGGATCGATTCAGGAGGACCTAATCCATTTTAGAGGACCCCTCAAATCCTCCGAAGAGGACCTTGAGTGTCTGAAGGCTGCGTTTAGAGCAGATATACTGTACATGAGCCATTCGATGTGAAAATCATGGGCACATTCTGTATAGATGCATAATTGGCAGAGAACTCAGCACCGGAGGAAGATCACGCGCCAGAGTTCTCATATCAACCACCTCATGGCATGATCAACTGTGCGCAGGCTCGTCGAAAGCTGTGATTACCATCGAGCTCCCCTTGCATCAGGTCCACCGCCCAGAAGTGGTTCATCCTTGCCACAGCTGAACACGTTGCCTCCACAGCATCACGGAACGGGATGAGTGACGAGGATGTTGTATCAGAACGATTCGAAGTCGAGCTTCCACGTAGGTTGGACACGTGGTACCTACTCAACAACCATATCAGGCCATACCGTCAATGAGGCTGTATCCTCTTTGAGAGCTATTGAGATATTCCCATCAACATATCCTCGGTACATACGGAAGCTGATTCTGTGCCTCATCTCAGGCATGCTGCTATCCACCCAAAAGCTCTCATGTCTCGAATATTGTCAGGTTCGGACCGGGAAATGAATGGTTCTGAAGCGCTAAGTTCATTGATCGAGAACACCGCGCTGATAGAACGTATGATCATGCTCTCATGACGATGATGTGCTGGAACCTATTCCCATGCGTGATGATTAAGGGTACAGATATGTAACCACCAAGTGTCCAAATCCCGTATTCAACGACACGGTGCGTTGTTCTCTACAGTAGCCGCAGCAGTTGCGTTGTTTTTGTAACTCCATTAATGAATCGATAATAACGCGCCACTACGAATATCATCGCCATCCCAGTTCTTGAGACCGTAATCGTATGATACTTGATATCATGACGGGTTTGAGATACAGCATGTTCACTCCCTTGCAGTTCAACGAGAAACAACGCCATTAAGAAAACTGATTTTCGCTGCATGCCCTCATTTCGTCTTCTTAGTATCTCCTCATGCCTCACGCGAACTGGCGACATCAACGATGTCTCCTTATCATAACTGAGCATATACTAGTGCGTGCCTCCGAAAACAATGGTTGATGATAATACTAAATCATCAAAAAGACGGCAACGATGAGGCCAAGCGCCGCAACGAATACCTGAGAAATGAGTATTCCGGTGATGGTACTGATGCGTAGTAGGGATGTGCGCAGAAGAGGAATCTAGGGTAGTTGATGGGCTTCTAGTTCCTTAAAAGTGTTACTCTCTGTATGCAGAGGATTCAAACCCAGTCTGTATGCATCGTGTTAGGATAGGGGCTGACCTTACTGATGGGATAAGCCCAGCTAACGATGAAAATGATGATGTGATGGCAACAAAGGTTCCGCTAACCTCCTACTCCCTCAGGCCTTACGTGGACTCATGCGGCATATAGCCATAACTACAACGCAAGTGATGGACGAGATGTTGGAACGTGTACAGTGAGCAGAGCACTGCCACGGATAGCAGTTGTTGGACGATGTAAATGGAGCAATGATAATAAGGTGTAAAGGAATGGCAGTGAGATGAGCACAGAGACAACACTACAAAAGTATGACGAATATGAAAAACTGGACGAGTAGTATACACCTAATGAACATAGCAGGAGTAGTAGCAAAGTGTGGTTAGTACAGCTAACTTAGCAGTCTTCGAGAAGGATAGAAATCCGGCAGAGGATGACGATATAGATGTACTCAATAGATAATCCCCAACATACACCATCATCAACAACCACGACGTCGTCGTCGGGAAATGAACTCAGTTACCCCTTTAAGAGTAGTAGTAACCGTAATAACCTCGGTTCTATGATAACGATCAGATCTATTCCTGCCTGTAGCGGTATTACTATTAGTGTTACGATTAGATCGGGGTATTGTATACCTGCAAGCGGGGACAACTACAACATATCCCTCCAAACTAGTTTATTACCTGGATCCTCTTGAATCCATGAGAGGCTGCTCAACGGCATCAGCAGCAACCATTTGATCATGATAATGATGCTCTCGAAATAGCGCACCATCTTGACGAGGGTAAATAGTATCATCATCATCGTCATCATCGTCACACAATGCTGCCCATGATTGGTTCCCGCTGGTCGAGACCACCTTGGTGGTAGTAGGCATTTCCTCATCTATTCGTGGTAGAGGTAGCTTATAATCGATATATGCTTCTCGTGACCTAATGAGTGATAAGAGCGCATGAGGTGCATGATGAATAGCATTACCTCCTATGTCGTTCAAAAGCACGTTGGACAAGATGCCGATTGAGAGCTAGACGGGTGGTATTACAACTGGTATTCCACGAGGAATGAGGATTAATACAAGAAGATGATGAACGAGTGTGGTGATGAGCACCACGAGTAGCAGCAGCAACCATATAGATAACAACAATGAAACCTCGACATTAGCAGTGGTAACGGTGCCGCAACGCAACACCATCATAATTAACAGCAGTATAAGGTCAGGCACTCGTAATGGTAGTAGTAGTAGGAGTAAGGGTAGTAAAGTGCATCATTGCATACCAGCATACAAAGGGGTTGGGACAGAAATTATCCACACTAACTCATCCATTTTAGGGAGAAGGACGCGGTGCGGAAAACGACGAAATTGTCAAAAGCCATGGTATGCCATCGACAGTTTACAAAACCTTGTAATGAGAGTAGTAGTTCCAGCAGTGGTAAGCTGCCAGTAGGAGCAACACTAGCGTTGAGCAGTGGAAGGCAAGAGAGGTCTTCTTCGAGTAGTGGTGACCTTGATGGTTATATTCTTCTCTGCTCCTACTACTACTACTAATACTTTACTATATCTTGTCGTATTGATCTGCAGTGTGCTACATAACTATTCCATTCACGTGTCCGACAGGAGACCTCGGCAACAGTCATTGGAGATAACAAAAAATGATTTTGTTCCCGAGTTGCCGATGGCCGTCTCCTACTATCAGACGTTGATGATGAGGAAGAGTAGGAAGAGGGTGAAGGTATCCTAAAGAGAGAGCATTGATTTGATTGTATTGTTAGAGACATTACCTGCTAGTACGAGACCCAACAACACAGGAGGAGGTCTTGGCCTCAACTCGGGTATTATCAGTACACGTCTCCTCAGTGATAGATGGTAATGTACCACGATAAGATCCATACCACTTCTTTGTCCTAACACGAGTAATACTAATTACATATTAATAATGCCTACCTATTGTAGGATGCAAAAGCCTTGTATGTATGATCATCCACCCATCCACAGCATCCTAGTATACTACTAGTATTAGAACTAGTCATAGGGGGTATTGGGGGTAGTAACGATAGTAGCATGCTATCACTCATTAGTTCCACCATATATTAAATATACAAAAGTTAGAATCTACTGCAACATAAACTGCCCAAAAGTGTGTTCAGTCGACCTCTCCCGTATCACAAGATGCACTCTCAGAGATGGGTTTAAGATTTATATCCCTAAGCCACAAGGCAGTAGTTGAACGACCAAAACGATTTTGCGCGAGACACAAACGTTTCCGCGCCGTCTCTCATCGAACGTTTTTACGCACTTGTATAATCGTTGGAGCACCGCCTTCGATGAGTTGAGTAAGTTTCACAACGAGACTCTTAGAGCATATCGTAGGATGAGTCAATAATAGTTCTTTACAGCATGCCATTCTTTTCTGCTGATAAGCTCCGTAGTATAGGAGCTGCGGAGGACACGAGTACTAGAAGGGATAGGGGTGTTGGTGGGTCTGCTATTGATGATATTCAGGTTCCTGGTGACGTGTATTAATATCCTACCCAGTACCACACATGTTGATACCATTTGTGTACGTGTTCATGTTACCAGCAGTTTCCCTCTTTACATCCTATACGAGTCAAGTGGTCGTCAATCATAATAGTCCACTCTCTCTATCAGAGGATGGTGGTAGGGGCAACGTTAGTGAGGCCCGCTGTATCGGACGCTGTATCCTCAATCGAGAGTAGCACTCTAGTGTCTAGTTACCACTTCCTGTCACTCATCGGCTCCACACTCTTATGGAATCCTCGGTGAACAACAAGGCACCTCCTGGACTAGCCGAGACACTAACGTCCATTCAGTGGTACTGAGGAATAACGACTTGATGATCAATGGAAGGCTGATGGTATGATACAGTTCGCTGCTGCTACTTCTGCGCTGGCTCGAGACCACTCTAGCTACCTTGCGCCAGTCTCGGACAACGACATGGAGACATAATGGTAGTGTAGTTATCATAATCCCTTCCATGAAGTGTAAGTCGTGCAGACCTCTCGATGGTATCGAGAAGTCTGATTAGCTCTATAAGCTAATGCATTGCCGATTGGGATGAGCGATACACTCTTCACCGGGAACGTCTTCACGGTTACTGACAAGCTGCTCTCCACTCGGCTCTGTTGCGAGTGATCATGAGATGTCCTCGTGAAATGGTCACATGTCCGATAGCAGGATCTGCAGGATAATCGTTTTGGTAGTGAGTGAGGAGAGGAACTCGTACGAGTTGGCTCTAGGGGCCACCATCAAGGTCGATAATCGATCCGCCCTAATGATGTATGCACATGCTATGCCTTGTGTATGCATCTACGCTAATAATACGACTCATGGGAAACTTAGTCGGTCGTGAGTCCAACCTGCATATTTTTCGAGGATCACGTGGTTGCCGCTAAGAGCTCCCTCCCGAGTGCATTTCCCATTCGTTATTCAAATGATGCGTCCACCATCATCATCCCCAACACAACAACTCTCCTACGATCCAGCTGCTATAGCGAAGCAGTTGAAGAGAACACGACAAGTGCTTATGGTTGCCAGGAAGCAGGCAAGATTGGATCACAGCCGAGTCGCGAGCGGCAGTAGCCCTCCTTTTAGGCCGATGAGGCATTAGCTGGCCGAGACGAGGCTTTAGAAGAGGTTCGCAGGCTCAAGCATGAAATGGCAACTTTAAAGGGAGGAGTTGAGGATGAGGTGATGGCTGCATTGCATGTCGTAGAGAATACTCATAAGCCGTTCTCCCCACTCAGAATGCTAGTTGTACTCTTCCGCTACCATCCTCAACTGTTCGGCACCCAGGTACATAATCTAAGAGCAGACCTTTCCATCATCTCCTCCGAGCGTGACGTCATGAAACAGAGTCTCACCGAAGTCCACTCGGTGGCTGGTATAATAACTGAACAACTGCAGGAAACAATGAACGCTCAGTTCTACGAGTTCTTCAAATGGCTTTGGATGTGTACTGCACCCGATCTCGGTTTGGCTGCTACGGGGTGTGCAGCTCATTCGAAGAAGAGTGATCTCATAGACGGGTGAGTCTTCCATCATCGAATTAATATGTTAATGCGGATAGCGAAACTTCCCGATGCTAGGCTCGTCAAAGCTGTCGTAGAAGCACAAGCCGACAAATCAAATCTCCGCCGAGAGTGTCAAGACAACACCGAACTTAGAGCAGAATTAGATGCAGCTCGAACGAGAGTGGAGGCCATGAAGAGATCCGAGTCCGATAAGCAGGTGAGCTCAGCATGTTAGCCTCCATCATTCTGTTCATCACACACTCTTTGGAGGCACAAATTACACTGAAAACGGAAGCTTTGAGGAAGGCTGAGTCCAATTATCAACAGGCTAAGGAGGGTCTAGAGAGTGCGGAAAGGCGGGGTGTGTGGCTAACTGGCCAGGTACTCTTTATCCAATATATGCCCATCCACGTTACTGGCGGGCTATCATATCATCTTTCAGGTTCGGGAGATACAGAGTTTGGTCAACGAGAAAGATGCTTTGGTCCAGAAACTACAGCAAGAGATCGCTCATGTGTGCACATCAAAGAACGACCTTCTCCATCATGATACAACCGAAGAATCTGTCCTGTCCCAGTATCTACCCCAAAAGCTGAACCCGTCTGTGATTAACAGAGCCTGTACACCGGAAGTCGACAATGCTTCTCCAGCCATGGATACCTCTCCCCCGTCAACAGTCTCAAAAAAGGGGAGTGCCTCTAGACGAGTCCAGATTCCAGACTGGGAGGTCCGGAAGTCATCAATAAATAAACACGATTGCTCTGATGTCAACTTACGTTCTCTGCAAATCACAGCGAGTATCGAATGACTTTGTGGAACTTGAGCGCAGTTGGTTGGGTGATCCGGAAACAGGTTCCGAGGTAGGGAGGTAACCAAAACTTGATCCTGCTTCGCCAGATTTAGAGTCTGGAGTGCTAACTGCTAGACCATGGAACCTTCTAAACATGTGTTATATCATACAGTTATGATCCTATTACACTAGGTTCAGGAAAGGACATGATGGCCTCCTATCTCGCATGCCCTCCTTTCGCTATTATTTTACGGAGTTGTATACGATGTCAAGTATACTGACTACCTGTTCTTGTTCAGATGGCTGACCTTACCCTCCTCGCTGAGTATTCCACTCCCTGTAATGTTACCATCAACGATGCTTAATATATTCCCATTGGGTGCTGTAGCCATAGGTTGTCTTGTATTGTATCTACAACTTATAGGGGTCATCGACGTGATGCATTGTGGTTATGAAGCGGAGTAGATGACCGATCAAAACTTCTTCTTTACTGCTCAGGAAAAGCGTAGATTCTCCGCGATCGAGACTGTGCCAGAGAGTTGTCTTTTTACGAAGCCTGGTTTGGGACAGCGATCGGCACAATCGCTACCGGCACAAGGGACAGCCTGAGTCCTTCAAGCTGCCAAGCTAGTGACACGAGTCAGATTGCCTTGACAACATGGAGAAGTATGTGTTCAGCGTATCATTTTTCTTACCCGAGGTCTCCGATGTATGTCGTAGGAGCACTCCAGATAGCAAGCGTCGACAGAAGCTTACTATCCTGAGTGTCCTTAGTGTTCCTTGCCTGTTATCCTCCGCAGTGTCCAGATGGCACTCGTGAGTTGACATGCGCCCTGTGATACCTCGGCGGCTAGGGGTTTCACATTCACGACCACAATGGGTTGGGTACTGTCAGCGCAGGATCGGAGGCGCGCGCTGAGTTTTAAGGCGCATGTAGGTAGATCGTAATGTCTCGTATACCGGTTATGTTGGGTGGGGGGGGCAGCTGTTGATCCTGCTCGTCATCACGGTAGTAGGTTCTTATCTGCTCGTCATCACGGTAGTAGGTTCTTTTATGCTTGAGGGGGTATATGTTACTAGGCCCGTAATGCTTAGTAATACACATACATGAGGTGTTTTAGTGACATTTTGATGCATTGATTCCCAATAGAGACATTAGACATTGTTGGAGATAGATCCAATGTCCCAGTAGACATTTTATGCTCATAAGGGCCGTTGTCCATATAGTGGATTCACAGTTGTCAACGTGATTATAACAATGCGACAGAGCGGATTCTTTCAACTGCAAACGCCTGTCCCTTTACTGCCATACAACGACAACGATAAACTGTTGAAGGAATATGAGGTAGTAGTGCTGGGAAGCTGTGTGTGATTGTACTAATCGTATCATCTTCAAGATGTCCACGCTGCATGATGTGTGTAGGTCCACAATACTTTCGTGGATTTCCGAGGTCCCAGACCACTCTCCAACCAACATTCGACGGCTCCAGCAGCTGTATTCCGTACAACGAGGATGTTTAGTTCACCACTAATACCGTCTCCCCCTCCAATCATAGGCCCCCCACCATCACCCAATAGGGCCATAACTCAGGTAGTGGGTGGAGGTAGTAGTCCTAAACCAAGGTTACTACAACGTTGTTGTAGTCACCATTCAACTGGGCTGATGAGGTGC
Source organism: Perkinsus marinus ATCC 50983 (assembly GCF_000006405.1). Classification (NCBI taxonomy): domain Eukaryota; phylum Perkinsozoa; order Perkinsida; family Perkinsidae; genus Perkinsus; species Perkinsus marinus. Next base: position 456,180 of record NW_003205333.1, on the reverse strand, counting down.
CCGGAGAATCAACTGCATCCTTTGGTAGTATCCCGAGTATAGACCCTGTACACATGGTATATCTTTATCAGCAATGCCACCAACCCCGCCAAGTGCCGCAACAGCACCTACGGTTGCTATGGGTGATTGGTCACCATTCGTCGTCTCTAGATCACGATGGACTCCACCCAAGAGGTAGTAGTTATCCCCCTCTCTTCATTCCCGTTATTCCCTGTTGTCCTAGAGACCTACCCGAATCAACTCCTGAACTGCGGTATGCGGTACCTTCAGCATCATCATGGGTCACGACACAGTATAAGAGACAGAAGCCTCCACCACCGGAACTTCGTGATATCTCCCCGGGGCCGCCGCCTGTACGAGCCTCGTGTATGGTAGTATCATCACCAACAGTGTTTAATGCAACTACAAGCTGCTCGCCTATTGGGCCACCAGCCGTTATCGATTGGAGTGTCGAATCGATATATTCTCCAGCATCTTTGAAGTGGGATGATGGAGACATGAATGGGGTCCGGGGACGACATTCGTATGATTCAATGATCGATGCATAGTCGTCGAGGCATCATTATCATAGGTTTTATCCACCGCGTAGACGTCTGTTCCAGCAGATCGGCCCTGCTACAGGGACAATACTGGTGATAACAATGTGATGATACTTATCTTATATACTAACAATCAGGAAGACGTATCACCATCGGTATGCAGCCCTGTATGGAATGGTGATGGTGTGAGGTGTGCTGGTATACCACCATATAGCCCTTCGGCAATATCTGCCAACACCACCTCACCCGCTTCTATGCCGGTTTACCATCCTTCTACCAATACTGAACAAGATGACTATCTTCGTATAATCATCTCTCTCTGTCATCATCATCATCATTATCATACGTATCTCAGGCTACTCGGCCTGGACCGTCATATGGATAGATGAAGTAGCATTCAAGAGTGATTCTAAGGTTAAGAAGGATTCATTAGCAGAGAAATTCAAGGTGGCTCTTTGTATAATCATGTGGTCACATATAATACCAACAGATAACGGTGAAGGCATATAAGTCCTCAGAGAAATGCATTCGTGCATTCGAGAAGCGTTGTAACAAGAGGCCACCAGCCCGTGGTCAGAAGCAGATGGTAATAGCAGCCTCTCGCAGCAAGCTGGGGATAACATCTTAATATGGTGCCCTGCAGATTGTAGTAAGTGAGAGTAATGCCATGGAGCTCTTAGACTATCTTCATAAGGGCAGGGAGTGGCTTGCGCCGAAGCTTTTCATATTGGGGGTAGTAGTAGTGGTAGTAGTAGTAGTAGTAGTAGTAGTAGTAGTAGTAGTAGTAGTAGTAGTAGTAGTGGTAGAGATACGTATGTGGGCAGCATTTAAAACTTGTCCCCTTGTAGCCCACCAGCAGCCAATTGAGGAGGAAGAGTAGGTTGATTACGGCAACCGTACGGAACTGGGGCCAGCTCATAGGTCTTATCGGCCGAACATTGCGAGAGGCTTCGTAATAGTAGTGGGCTGCTTTAAATTAATGCATGCGTACGCCTTAAGATGTCGACGCCTGCTTGTGCTATCGTCACCATTACTTTCATCATTAAGTCATCACCGTTCTGCTGTCTGGGTGCATGCTAATATCGTCGGTAATGGCCCCTAGTAACTTCTGATCCAGTCAACTTCTATCTCACTACATGATATTTTTTATCATCCCCATGGCCTTGAGTTGAGGTGTGGGTGGGTAGTGCTAGTGTAGTTGGTCTTTTCTTCATCAATGGTTCCGGCTAGTGGGGATTCATTTCCCTCTACGTAGCCTGTAGAGGCATAGTGCAGCACGACGGCCTCATCATCAATCACACACTTCGAATATTGGTCCCTGTGTGCGATGGAACTAAGAACCCTGCCAAGTGTGTGTATAATGAGGTACATAATATACCCACTGTGTTGAAGCTAGAGAAGAGTAAGAGGTTCTGGTCCCATCGGTCGGCTGTCTTCCGTCAAAGGGCTACCAAGCACTATCCGACGAGGATACCTATCTTGACGACTAAATTGACCAGCAACTCGGACTTATCGGTTTGACGGTTCTCAACCAGCGTGGTGGGAGGCGATCCTGAGTCTCTGATATCTGCTATACAGAATGATATCTGTGAGACCTTTCTCATGAACTCCACTGCTGCCGAGAGCTCTAGGGTGCTGCCGGTCACACTTGGGGCAGTAATCAACACACTATTCAAGCATTATAAGAGGTATCTAAAGGTGCAGTTGAAGATTGTTCTCACTAGCATCCATCTCAAGACGGTGTCGTATTAGTCATAGTCAGGGGTATTGCAGTCTTTACTGAGCACGCGTCTAAGGAGTTATCTAAAAGAGGCAATCTACGCGCTCTTACTCGTACAAATACGCAGCCTCTGTATGTGGATGATACTGCAAAGCGAGGGTCCAAGTCAGAGCTGAGGAAAGAGCAGGAGGGTCGCATGGCCGTAGCTGTTCCGGCATCCAACTCGAGCCTTTCCATAGGGTAGCGTAGAAAAAGGATCCGCCTCTCGTAATTTCGCGACGTGTAACAGTTGACGGCAAGGTATCATTCGGAAGCTATCTTCGAGCTATCGCAACGCTGTAGGAACATTTTCCCAGATGGTAGTGAGGTTCTGCTGTTTGATGCGTTATTCCGTTAAGCTTTGGAGCTACTCACACCCATACCCCTCAGAATAATAACTCAACGACTTCGAACGATGTGGTGAAACGATTTACCGATTTAGGCAACAATGATTAAGTCGAATCTAAACGTTCGGTTGTTGATGCTTCTCTCGCTCCTGCATACACCGACTGTACACATCCCGTATTGGCTCACAACGTGTGGCCTCCTTTGGAGGGAAACTGTAGGAAGCACCGCTACGGACGTGATTCCGTATCGAATTTACCTTTTCAAACACTTCAAATATTCGTCAAGTTCTAGTTCGCATGGTAGTGGCTGAGTGGTTGGATGAGACGTATCCAATCCCTGCTGGGGGGTGATGGACGCTCTCTGTCCCATTAGAGGACAACTCTGGAATACCAACTGTATTCTCACTGACAACACCACAATGACAACCACCTTCGCACTGAAACAATCTTGAAACAAATGGTTGGGTCCGTCCAGCAGGCGAACATGCACTCCTTTATGCCTTATTCTCGGCAGGGGCATCTTTCAAAGAGTCGAATTCTTTGATAATCTTATCCTTTATATTGACATCATCCACTGTCGTCTTATTATCATCAGCTTGATCCTCCTCATCAACACCGGCTTCATCAGTAGAGTCCTCATCGTCGAATTCGGACAAGTCAGTGATGGGATCTGTAGCATCGTTATCGAAGCCGCCAAACATATCATTCCTTGGCTGAGGCTTGGTAGTCTACATATGGGGTACTCCTATAGAATCAAGTACAGGGATGCTTACGATATCTCTCATCATCTCGTTAGCATCGAGGACGACTTCACCACCAGCTAGGTAATCATTGATATACCAGGACCTGGGAGCATTACAACAATACGGCATTGATGGCAATACTCACGTTAATTGAACTGCGTCGAGAGGGAATCTGTCATTGACAACGTCAACAGCATCTGTGAACTCCTTGGGAAGGAGCTTATAGTCTACTGTACTGTAAAACTGTGGTCTACGATAATCTGGAAGTACACTAAGTGAAAGGCTGGAGGATGGTACTTTACCATGATCATTGAGCCAATTCAATAGATGGTCATAAGAAGCATGTGTAATGGTTTGCCATCCCAAACTTCGTGATGTGAAGCGGCTGAAACTCTTGGCTGGGTCCACAATGGGTGCTCCCTCCAGTGAGACATAGTGAAGCACTGTTTTAGTGTCCTACGGAGGACGTATTCGATCATCATCCTACCACAACAAAACACCTAAGGTACCTCATCATCAGTAGTGGCTAGCTCCTTCATGGTAGCATCAAAGATAGAGGTCTTGACTAGAGAATCATAGGGCTCAGGCGAGGCTAGCAGTAGATGTCGCACTCTCGTCTGAAAAGAGTGCTATCTTGTATAAAGAGCTGCCTGTTGACGATACTTACTTCATCTTTAACTGTCGTACGTTGAATGATACTCGACTCTTCGTTTGCTACGCTTCTTATCACATCCAATGTCTCATCCAACACTTCCATCAATTTCTTCTGACCCGAGGGCTCCAAAAAGGTGAGAGCGTCCTCAGCCAGAAGTGGCAATTCGTACCTGAGGAAGGGAGCATTGCAGATAAGCACGTACTAGAGAAGCAACTTACTTGCTAGCAGTATCCCCCCGATTTAAGAGTCTTCCTAAGCGCATCCAAGCAGGGCCTTGTGACCATCGGCCCAATGCCTGCACCTTGGTCGTTGGCGATGTAACGTCATCATCCGGAGAGAAGAGGCGTGACCGTGGACATGTAGGCGCACAGCAGATACTGAAGTAAACACCTGGGTCATAGTTCGACATGCCGCGTATACTACACAGAGGCATCCTGTACACCATCCGGTGTGACCTCTTTGGTTACTATATCAACACCACGGCCCGCCAGAAGGACTCGAGGTAACTCAGCTACCTCATTAGGGCAGTATAAGGTAACAGGGGAGTACCCTAAGGCTACTGCCATAGCACTGAGAAAGAGGCATACAAATTTCGAGGAGAGGGCAGGGGCTAACCTGTCAGTAACAGCCTTCATAAGGTTGTCCACTACCAAGTCAGTGATGATAGCGGCAGCCTTACCGTTACCAGGAGTGTAACGACCAAGTCTTCCGTTGCCTAGTATTGATGATTGAGAAGGAAGTACACTCATTACTCCACCTCCCATTACCTTCAGTGGGACTTGGGGTTTCCAATGAAGCTATTGCGGCATCTATCTCACATAACTTGCCTACTATAGATGCAGCTGCCGAGTCATACAGTATTGGCTGAGACGATATCAAATCCAGGAGGAAGGGTAACACGTAGGATTACTTGAACGACTTTAAGAGCTTGAATCAAGCCAGCCCGATTGAGTGGAACTGAGTCCTGCAAGTCCCCTATCCTAGCTCCCTCTACGACCTTCTCAACTGCCAGAGGGTCAGCATCGCCAGTCTGAGAGCATACCTATAATCCATAGTAGGCAAGCAGTATTACATCCTGGTTCTCCTTTGCTGTTATATCATTGGTTAAACCTCTAACGGCAGCTTCGACGTCACTACTTGTTTGCTGCCTGACTGTAGCGAAGGCTCTCAAAGCAGTGGATAATGATACTATACTAGTCCTTAAGACAGGACTTGATGAAGGGAGTAGTCCCTTTAAACTGCACAGTGAAATGGACATGTTAAAAATGAACTACGTTCTTGTCGTCACTCAGCTGCCGACTTAAAGTCAAACAATCCAACGAAGCCAACCGCGAATGCCCTACTAGCGATGTGAATGTTGGATACTTCTGCAACACAAACATGTGTGAGTGGTGGAAATCCTGTAACAATGCTTTGCACCATTCTTAATGTCACTACTGCTTCTGGCTGGCCTTCGACTTCCCTCCTTTGCTCTCCTTCTTCTCTAGTTCATCCAAATACTTATGATGGCATAAAGTGAAGAGTGTGATGAGGATACCAAACAGGATTATATGGGTTAGGTTGTATTCGAAACGGTTGTGCTAAGAAGACACTGAGCATCTACGATCCTCCACATACTACTACTACCTTGAAGGGTAGAGAGTTCTGTAAGAAGTTGCCGAAGACTCCAGTTCGAGCTCTCTCTGTAACCACTACGAACTTGTAGAAGAGGCTTAACACGTATCTAGAACAGAATGATGGATCATCGTAGCCCCTTCGTCGTGATGATGGTAATACAGTGATAGTCCCGATAAACACACGACAAAGGCTCCGGTAACAAGGGCATCCAATAGACGACTGATGCTAACGATGGCAGTCATGATCAATGGAGAGTGTGATTAAAAACCTGACCATATCCACTCATTCTTCCGGAGCAATTTTACCGCGCGCCACGAAATTATTCCAAATCTTGAGCGGCTAGAGTAGGTCGTTATACAAGTGATTGCGCTGTAACCTGCCTCTCTCAGCCCCATTTTACACACTATGGCCTCGAGCGATGGTGGATTCGACTTTGATGCAGTATTGGTAATAAAGACCTTTGTTAGATAGCGATACGGTTGAATCCAATATAATTTCAGAGAGCTGATAACCCTACTGGTGGGGGAGAGGCTGGTGATAACAATACGGCAGGGATGTTTGCTGGAGGTATTGCCGATCTTGAAAGCCAAGTGGCTGTTACCTATCTATGTGGGGAATGTGGCGCGTAATACAAGGAGGCTAGCATGAGGCTAGCATGGAATAAATGCAGGTACGTCGATATCAAACCACATGATGCGGTCAGATGCCGTGAATGTGGACATCGTATATTGTACAAGCTCAGACAGAAGCAAAGGCCTTGTGTCTATGAGGCACGGTAGCCTCTTGTTTCCTACAACCTGTTGCACTATTCACACGTTACTTTATTGATAATGGCATTGTGTTGGGATGGCGGTATGAAGTACCTTCTTTGAGACACGCCCGTTGTTTGCATTCCCATGGAGGAAGAGGAGATGCTTACGAACTCTAAACTAGAGGACGTCTTGAAGGTTGACTCGCTTGTGGAAGTAGCCAAGATCCATTCGGGTCTACGTAGAGTTGATGCTACTGAAGCTGACCTTGTCCGTACTCTGGGTATCACAGCAGAAGTAGCTGAGCAATGCATGGACTCTCTCACTAGGGACAGGAAGGGCTCGAGAACGGGGAGGGTAGCTAGTGATGAGCTCATTGCTGGCTTGGCATGGTATTGTGGTAATGCGAAGGTAAGCGAGAGGTTAACCTTCTTGGAGGAAGCCAACATTCCCCCTGTTGCTGTGGTCATTGGAGTTGCTCGAGTTGGCGGGTTTTCATACATACCCACTTATAACGGACTAACCTCCTCTGCCACTCCTACAGATGCTGCCTACGCAGCTAGGGTGAGGGTTGGTCTCAAGGCCTTGGGGGTAGACATTGCCCAGGAGGATGAGGACAATAGCGCAAATGATAGTGATCCGCCGGAGTGGATGAATACACTACGGGAGGGGCCAGGGGCTCGTAGGGCCTACATACCTCGTCAGCCTCTGAGGGAGGTCACTGCATTAAGCCCTCTGGCGAATCGAAGGTTCAAGTTGGAGGGTATCGGAGATCATACCTCCTCTTGCGATGGACCCAACATGACCACGGACCAGGTGGAAGAGCTACAATACGTCTTCCTACTGTTGGACACTGACAATACCGGCTACATCAAGGTAGATGATCTCATTGATATACTAGGAAAAATTGGGAGGGGCGTCAACACTGAGATCTTATCCCGGGCCTATGAAAGCTCTCATTCTGCAGAGGAACGTCTGATCACATTGAGTGATATTCTAAGGATACTCTCACCGAATTGTTCACACCCTGTGATTGAGGGGATCATACATGAGCATGGTGGAGTAGGGGAGGAGGCGGCAGTGTTGGTTACCTATGGCCAATCTAGGAGTTCCTCCTCCACCTCGGGTCGGAAGTCAACACCACAGCGACCTGGCACAGATAGTGGAGGAACAGGTGAGTCTGTAACTAGTAGAGTCGGGACTGTACACCAGAGTCCACGAGACAATGCACAGCAAGAGGCAGTGGAGGCAGTAGAGATATCTTTGGAGAGGCTCATGGAGCTGAGGAGGTTATTCGATTGTATGATAGATTACGAAGGGAAGGGGGTTGTAGATCTTAGACGATTGAGGGAATACTTCTCGACCGCTCTCAATGACCCTGATGATCTAGATAGAGTACTCATAGGGCAGAAGGGTGAGAGGGTCCTTGAGGAGGATGCAAGTGATGTACTCTACACTAGAGATGACTTCATCCGCATGATACTACCAGAAGGGCTGGTCCCCTGTGCCTATCCTACCCCTAGATCTGTACGTGCATCTAGCAATGAGCTATGGAGATCTCGACATGCACGCAGGCTCGAGTCGGCCTCAAATGTGCCTACCTCACTGAAAGCCTCCAACGATGAACAGCAACAGGATAGCCCACAAGTGAGTGAACCTCTACTCCATTCAGGTTGGCCACTTCTCGCCTTCGTTGCAGGTGGGTGAGGCACGCTCTATGCCCTTCGGGGATACTGAAGGCTTTTCGCCCGGGGAGTCGGACCTTCCTCCAGTACCACTCTTATCACTCTCCTCTACCTCCCCATCACGTTCTGGTAGTGTCACCTTCCTTCCCGATAGTGCATCGTCGATGATCAGTGATAATCTCATGCCCTTCTGCCGTAAGCTTGTCCCTTAGTGCCGAACCTGCACTATTCCATATTCTCGCTGAGTTCAGGGTCGTCTCATTCTGTAGTGTCCCCCTCCCATCACTATATGCCTTCTTCCTCTTCGTTCCCTCTCCTTTGATGGGCTGCTATTGTCCTTCCATGGCTGCCCGTTACGCTCCTCCTAGTATTGTTGAGGAGGATGTATCCTCTAGTGGGGCCAGCTTTCAAGGCCCACTGAGGCCCATCATTGTAGTGTCACCGATATCGAGGAAGGCCAAGCCTCTAACACACCTCAAGAGTCTAACCCTCCTTCCACCTACTGCTGCTACCTCTCCATACGGTAAGACGATAAGGACCGCTATATGGCAATGGAGAAGGAATAGGTATGGTAGGAGTCGATAGCAACAGTGTACAAAGGACAACTTTTCAGGAACGGCGAGTGGCGGCTTTTCCCTTGGGATGTCGAGAGGGAACTCGAGGCCTCTTACCAGGCCTTTATAGGCTTTGCCACACAAGATTTGAGCCAAGTTGACTTCGCCAACTTTCGTGTCACCATCGGGAGTAATCATTACCGCGTCAACTTTATCGATATGATGCAGTATAACTCCTTTACGGGAGTGGGTCGGCCCGTCAGGAGGATGGCCCCAGTAGAAGTGAATGTGGATCCCACCAGACGACTTCCTCAAGGGGTACGATGGAAATGGTTGGATTCATCCCGAGGGGTAAAGTGTATGGGGGAGGGTACAGGGGCCCATATTGAGATACTCTTCAATTTGTATAAGAACGGTGAGTTCTCGGGCCGAGCAGAGGTGCCTCTATTCGATGGTAGTAGTAATACTATACTGATAGACTTCAAGTGGATGACATCAAAGAGGAATGGGGGAATGGTTCTTCGACCTCTCTTCCGAATGGATCATGCCACAATCACTCACCCAATGGAGGTGCGAGGTGAATACCAGGAGGATGAGAGCAGCAAAATAGCTGCAGTGATGATGCAATACCATCCTTGGTTGACCAGGGCCACCCCAAGGGTTAGCAGACCACGTGACTGGCTCACCAATGAGGTCTTCTTCAACAACATCTTCCTGCCAGCCATGGAGAAAGCGGGCTTAACGGTAACGGCTGGGTTTGGCAGCACGGATATCTTCGACTATTCCTATAACACTGACTTTCGCCATCTCACGAGTAATGGGCAGCGGACAGTAGAGATGCGGGGTGGGCAGCAGTACTTCCCACCCTATGGCTGGAAGAGGTTTGCAGTGGCGGTCCGCGGGTGCTACGACTCGGGTGATAACTCCTGGTTAGGTGGAAGGGCTGGTTCCAGAAGTGATGGTAAAGAGTGGGCCGTTGCTTATCATGGTACTAGTGCTGCTAACCTACCAGGTATCCTAGCACAGGGTATTAGGCCAGGAGTTAGGCAGAACTACTCTCAAGAGCTTGGTATTGAACATGGGATATACTGCTCACCCTATCCAGATACTGCTGGGGTGTATAGTAATACAATGATGGTAGAGGGTAGACGGAGGGTTGTAGTGATGCTACAGTGTAGGGTGAGGCCAGAGGCTGTTAGACAGTGTGAGTCTCGACAGGAGTATTGGGTTATTGAGAATAGTGATGATGTACGACCATACGGGGTATTGGTGAGGGAGCTCTCAGATGATGATGATGATGATGATGATGAGCATGGCTGAGCCGTATATTGTAACTTCAGTGTCTCTTTATTGTTAATAACGGGGCCTACATTACTGCTGATCATTATTCTCAGCAATTGGCTCTTCTCATGGGCGGTCAGCTTTCCTGGTGCTATTATCCTAATAGGAAGCCCACATCTCATCACAGCGGCGATCGAGGCCCTCCCCATTGGGACGATCATGAGAGTGTTTACTCACAACATGGCTTGGGTGATAGGGCTCCCAGCATGAGTGGTGCTATACCGTGAGAAGCCTCCTCATAACGTGTGAGGTCGATACCCTCCTCTTGTTACTATCTCAGGTCGTTGCCCATTAGAAAACGGAGAGCTCGAAGGACTAGCCGCCATGCCCCTACCAACGTTTTCAATTCCTCAATCGACGAGAATATACTGCAGAAATATGCGACACCACGTGAGCGGGCAGGGAGCATTACTCCATTGACAACAGCTCGGTCTGCGGGCTTCACTACTCCAAGATTATACAAGGATAGAAGAAGATATAGTGATAGAAAAGAGAGGACAACGGACAAGTCGTATGGCTCCCTGATGATCCCTCAATTGAATGTCATCTATGCCTCAGGTCAATACCTAAAGTAGAGGATGCGGGAGATATGGAAGATAGGTTGCGGCGGATAAAAGACAATAGATTGAGCCTTGATGAGATACTCTCTCGTACTGATGACATCCATGCTATGATACATACTGCTCGTGCACGTATTGCATGCTGATATTGTTGTTCATTACCAATGATGTATACTCGATGGCGTTGCGTATACTAGTTCCTTGGTGGGAGTAACTAAACCTCATACGATGTTGTCGAGACAACGAAATGGAAGTGGCTGTCAACAGTGATGGATCCTGACTCTAATACTGATGCCTTCAAATCATCATCAAGTCGAGGAGGTCAGCCAGCCTTCAAAGCATCACAATCATTTGGTAGTGAGGACATCGTGGCAGTGAAGAAAGCCGAAGAGTCGGTGTGGCTACAGCAGGAGCAGCGACGACTCCGATGGTTACAAAGGCTTAAGGAGAAGGTATCCGACAGGGAAGAGCAAGAGTGAGGCCCGAGAAATCACTCTATATGGAGGCTATTCTCACGTTAGGTTCGAACGTATACAAACTGCCAAGAAGGCGAGGTTGTCGCGGCCGAAGGAGTCGGTATGGAAGAGGTCACGGGAGTTACCAGGGAGAAGGAAGAAGTGGCAGCGAGCTGAGGGGCCGGTACCCTCTACCTTTGAAGAACAACCGCCACCGTCTGGAAGTACTACTACGATGTGTCCGGACTCGGACTATCGGTTTGAATAGTGTGTTATGAGTATATTGCTATCAGTCCTCCCTGAGGCATACGATGATGATAATAGCGAGATGAGTGAAGACAACTGTGATGGTGGTATGGAAGCACCCAAGAGCGATGAGGAGCAGTGCGAACGTAAGTTCTACAGTTAGACTTAGCTTGATCCTTGTCAAACTGTACTGAGGCGGCGTTGAACTTGAAGAGTGTCGAGATAAGAGAAATTGTATAGCATTGAAATCCGCATGAACGTTTGAAGATAGGTATTCACACGTCCCACATCATCGGAGACCCGCAAACACTCAGCCAAGCCCTTCCTGTTGCTTTCATCAATATACCACCAAAACCCTCGTAGATTTTCACTTTGGGTTGTTATTCGTGTTAACTATCGAGGGAATACATGACGATACATCCCAGGAGTAGCACGCCTCGACACACAACTGGGACCGATTTCGAAAGATCATCATGATATTATACCAATTGTGTCAATTCATAGTATATGGCATGACTAATCCGTCAAGGCTCGACTACGGTAGGCATCCTCTCCTTACGTAATGGTCCCATCGATCGTGCAGAAAGGACCTACATGCCTGGCTAGCCGCGCTAGCTCAGCACACTTATGCGTGTAACACGTCTTGTATCCGTTTTGTGTTTGGTTAACTCAGACTTCAGTTTCCGTTTTCATAAATCTCATCAACGAAATCCGGACTATCTACGAAAGTCGAAGTTTCATTTCGGATTTGGAATCTCATTCTGTGGGAGACTTCGTTCATTGCTATGTATTATGTATTCGGGTGAATGTCCCAACTCTTATCACTACGCTATCGAATCGATTAGCGGTTTGCTACCATCATGATGCTGGAGTAATGATGGTAAGAGATACCAAATGTTACCACACTACACTGAAGGGGTACAAAATGCTAACACTCCCTCAGTGCTAAAGTGTCTCGCGCTACATATCACGCAAAGAATGTCCCACTGCAAAGCATGCAAGTATGCAACTCGTACATCTCTTATGGTCTCTTGTCGGTCCACAGAGGACTCCTACGTATTTAGACTACTCCGGAAGAGTCTTCTTTTTAGGGCGTGCGCTTTTGTCATCAATAGCGCACAATTAATCTTGCATTTTTCGAGTCGTAATTTTCGACGTTGAATTGAACCTGATCGTATAGTACGTAGTTGTAAGGCTCACTATGGTGGTCCTTCCTCCCCAAAGGCTCGATCAAAGCTTACTGGTGTCCGTAGACACTTCCTATCAACTAGAAAAGAAACCCGAGAGGTTATTCAGTCCTGGTATGTTTGTCCTATCATTGGTCACCCTCCTAGATGTTGGTTTCCTCCCCTTACTTCAGGTTCCTTCCTATCCACTACTCTGTTGTTGGTAGTAGCTGCCTTGGGGGCTGGTGCACTATCCCTACCCTATGCCATGCTAGGCAGTGGGCTCTTGGTTGGTATCCTATGCTTCGTCATTTGTGCATGCATTGCTGTTACCAGCAATCTGATCCTCTTTACTGCTGTCACTAAGACCGGTCTACACACCTATGGTGCTGTCGTCGATTGGGCATTGGTCCGTCTTGGCTTCAAGAAGGCGGATTTACTAGCAGCAGTAGGGCAGCAGGCTGAGGGGAATGCTCCCTATTACTCTGTGAGTTAGTATCTAGCCTAGGATATGTGTTGACCCTTATTCAGATATCCCCTTTGAGGGTCTCTCCTCGACTTGCCTTCTTTGAGCTTTGGGCCTTCGTTTACTGCGTGATGACCTGCGTGAGCTATCTTGTATTCCTCGGAGACTTCATTCCTTCTATCACTGGGTATTATTTACAAGGAATAGATCCAGAAGTGTTCCGTAAATTCTGTATTGTGGCCTGTGCATATTTGGCCATTTACCCTATGTCGGTATCAAAAAGGTGAGTCGGTCGCTTCGTTGAATTCCCTTAAATGTAAATGATCGTCATCTTTAGTATATCCGTACTTCGTTACGTATCATCCCTCTCTATTTGGGCCGTGGTCCTGACAGCTACAGTAGTGTTGATCCGAGCACCCTCACTCGTCGAAGAGCATCCCGAGGAGGTACCCACAATTAGGCACAGTGGAATCGTTAGTATCCATTCAGGCACGTGCATCGTTGAGCTTGTCAGAAGGTCATGTGAATATAAGCACATTCAACACGTTTTCTGTGTGCATGTTTGGTTTGATGAACCAGATTCCGGCAGTTAGAGTGGCAGCAGAGATGTGACATACTCGTAGCAATTATCATTGTAGTTAATGTTGCTCCTTGTTCAGGTCTCGTCCGACCACTGTTAGGCGTACCATCGCTAATGTAGTAGCTGGTATCGCGCTCTCTTCTATTTACCTCTCTATGGCTATCGCAGTGTGAGTCCACGTGTATGAACATACTAGCTATATGGTTCATTTGATAAGGTACCTGTCTTTCCTTACTGAGACTACGCCTAATTTCATGCAAAATTATGCGGCTGATGATCGTATTATATTCGTCTGTCGTATAGGACTGACTATCATGCTACTTGTTGCTGCCCCGATGAATCTCCTACCCGGACTGGCCGGTTTCTACAAGGCTCTCGAGCTAGGCGCGGGGGAAGGATCGGTAAGTGAGAGTGAGCTCATTGTTCATAACCCCGAGGTGTTTGGTAGGTTGGTGATGTTCCTGTGAGAAATCCCTTCTTCGTCTTCTGTCGGTGGATCGAGTTGGTTGTCGGTATCCAGTCACTACTGATGCAATACGGAGCACCGTTCTTCTCTATCACAGTATGCACCGCTATTGCCCTACTGGTAGGTAGGCTGCTTGTCTCTTGTTCGATTGATATAGTTTACATCAGGTCCCCAATGTCGCCTCGTTTATTGGCTCCATGTCCTCTTATTTGGCTGCCCCATTGGTGTGTGGATTCCCAGGTTTGGTGTATGCTGCACTTCAGAAGGATGATGACATCGGCAAGAAACGGTGGCCTCTCTTGACCATAGCTCTGGTATTCATTACTCTACTCCTTTGGGTAACCGCTACGATAAATATCTTCTTTTCATAAAGTATCCGTAGAGATTCGATTGTCATTTTCCCCATTCTCTTATTCCTTCCATCTTCATACGCATTAGATCACTTAGTCCATCCACAAAGGCATTATATAAAAGATATAAAGTAATGTGTGACTCGAATAAATCTGGTCTTATTCGTGTATTCATAATCATCGTAAATCCTGTTACTTCGACGACGTCGGGATGAAATATCTGATAGTCTGGTTACTGATTCTGATGGGCTCACTAGAAGGAGTTCAGTCATAAGTAGTGGGATTTCGTTTTGTATGCATACACGAACTTGCGCTGTTAATACTCAGGGCATCCTATAGGTATTGACGAACGTATTGAAGTCATTCGTGCTGTTCTGAATCGGCAGCCCTGTGACTCGCTTTATCTCCATCTCCACTTGGACTCCTATTCTCTACTAGTTGCTGCTCTCTCTTGAACGTTCGAACCCTACTCAAATGACTGTTGATCGATCTCATCCGGTCCCATCAGCATCAGAGGAGTTCTGGGCCCATTCCAAAGGTCCAGTTGTGAAGCGACTCTTCGAGAAGTGGGATTTTGGTCACCTGACGACTAAGAGGTTTGTTGCTGTCGAGCGATAATGTGGGAAGGCTGTCTGTGTAAGGTTCTTGGAGGAACTCGAGATGATTGGCATCAGCGTGACTGAAGAAGTTGCCATGTTGCTATCTCACAATGAGAAGGCTCGTGGGGTGCATTTTACCGAGTTTGCTAAGCTTATTATTCGTGCCAATAAGCCTCGTCATGAAGCACCACCTCCTTCGCCGTCTCCCAGCCAGGTGACCAATAACATTATTTAGATTAGGTTCCGACCTGATCTGTTGACTTCTGTATAGGTATCTAACGTATCTTGCTCGACTCACCGACGTACTGGACTACGTCGAGAGATTCTCCGTCTTGGGGATGAGAGTGCATCGGCTAAGGCTCCGTTTGACAATGACTATGTCACTGACGATAACAGTCCTTCCAGCCGTTCAATATGCTCTGCTGCTGCGTCATCTGTCGGTAGCCGATACAGTCACCGTAGTTATGGGTACGATGTCCTACGGAGAGGTCGTGGAGTGGCTTCCGCGGTAAGGGCTGCCTTCGTATACTTACGTTGAGCTGTTTGCTGCTCAGCTGGGCGCTGACGATGATGATATTGCTGAGATTGACGACCTGGAAGCAACTCTACGGAGTAATGCCTCGTCGATGCGTCACGCTGGCGAATCGAGTCAAGGTAAGAGTGCCTACAGAGCTCTGCTTTCCGTGGCGCTCTCATCCAACTTGGAGGCCTGTATTGTTGCTGTACTCAGTGGATCTAACGGGGGAGGCACGTAGACATACTGAGACCCAACATTCAAGAGCCGCATCTGACCATGGGATGGGAATATTACGGGGATGTGCGACTGCCAAAGAGGAAGACCATGTGTTGAGTCCAAAAAGAGGAGATAACAACAGCCACAAGACCAAGAGGCATTTCACAGTGAGTCTCGCAGTGCCATCACCCTGTCTAAGGTAGGCTGATTCGTATCAGGATCGTGGCGCAACATTCAATCCCTTCGTCTGGGAGGAAAGATCAATGGAAAATTCCCGAGTGGATAACTCCAAGAGGAGCCTTTATCCGTTTGCTACAGAGCAGGATGATCTGAATACTCTCCGGTAGGGCCCTCGGCTTTAGTCATTGATTGCCTATTACACTGGGACACACTTATATTAGGTGCTCAATTAATCGAGCTCCGCTTAATCGAGTTGGTAGGACGGCAGTTGGTGGCACTGGTGTACATCCAGATGCCAGGCTGGCCGCATTATTGGACTAAAATTACTTATCTTTGATAACCATGCATGCTACATTGTGCATCCAGTGTGTCGTCTTACTGGAGGTCAATGCCTAATCTTGCTGCATGTTTCGTTAACACTTGGTGGAGTGAGCTGATACTGGAGCCATCTGAGCTTGGAGTAGTATAGGTTGACTACGGATTTGCTGGCCCTTCGGCCTACTGTCTTTCGACTCTATGTCCCTCCCTATGAGCAGCAGTAGGGATGACGATGAACTCAATGGTGGCAGTGAGCTAAGGAGAGCGAGTAGGAGGCTGAGCATGGCGATTGCCCGTTCGCAGCTAAAAGCCCTTAACAGTATGGGTCAGAATTCTCGAGAGGATACCGAGAAGGTGAGTAGAGTCCTCAAATCGCTTTTATTAATCATCACAGGTTGTCGATACCTCCAAACAAATCAGCAATAATCCCGCTCCTATGAATGACGGCAGGGCATCCAAGTCGTTATGGCGGAGAGCAGATAGTGCTCAGCGGATCAAGCCTCCCCTCCCCCCGGTGGTGTCGCAGCATCCTGCTACCTCCCTTGGTGGTAGTGCACTTGAACAGCATCGACGCCATGAGATGAATAGAAGCATAGGTCGAGTTGATACGAAGGAGACTCCTCGTCGCTACGGCGATGGGGCAAGTGATTTCTAGTAAGGATGGGATTTGCTCTCGAGTATTGCACTCTGTTTCCTCAGCGGCCCGTTCGATTGGCAGGCTAGAGCATCGCTCATTCACTCGACATGGAGACTCTCTCCTCGACAAAGACGGCAAGACTCGGACTATCGTAGTGATGGCTATCAGCGGTTTAAGAAGGAACTGCAAGAAGCAGCGTCTTCCTTTCGAGCACGTAATCCTGTGGGGAAATGGAAGGACCCATTCCAACAGGAGAGACCTCGAACTTCCAGTGTGGAGTCGGTATCTTCCCAACCACCAGCAAAAAAAGCGACACGCATGATGTTCACACCGGTGGGGGAGAGTACGGAGGATTATATAGAGCATACGATATTCATACCAGTGGGAGGTTGGAGAGACATCACTTTCGTACCCGACGTCCCAGATGGTATCGAGCTCATACCTTGCTCAATCTACCTTCCCTCTGTGATCGGTAACGGCCTTGCTCAAGGTGAACGCGACCGACGAGATTCTTACCTAGCAGGCGAAGATGGAAGAGTTGTACGCCGACCGTCGATGCATGAAGAGGGCACGCCGTCACTTCCCGACCATGAGAGGCGGCGGTCACCACCACCTGAGCATCTATTGCACGCGGAAGATAATAGGAAGATTGCGGCTCCTATTGCCTCAGCGATCCGAGAGGGTAGCAGAGGGACCTCTCGGGATGAGTCTAGGTTGGGCAGTCGGCGAGGCTCAAGTGAGCGAGGTAGCGTAGCTCGGGTCGTGGTACCCCGATTAGCTCTCGGCAACAACGTGCACTCGGCAGCAGACCCCATGAGGCCAACATTTGGTGAGAACAGATATCGACGGCCGCCTGATGATGAGGGAGGGTCTGCATCGGATAGTTTGGAGGGTTCGTTGGAGAGCGAATACGCATCTGTGATGAGTTCACCGTATAGCGACTCTCTGGATGGCCGATGCTCACCAGGCGAGCGAGAGGGGTACTTCGACCGAGTGCCTCGATGAGCGTCTAGTTCTGGAAACGGTGTTTGGTCCAAGTGCAACAACTTTATGTAAATTGGTCCGTTTGATATGCCACCGTCATTGCCATGTACTAGGTTAAACCCAGTTGTTATCACTAGTAGTGAGGGTTAGTTATATGTAGTGTGTCAATGAGGAGTGATGGATGAGAGAGTCTTGTTTGGGAAACGATTGTGTGTGGTTCCTTTCCTCTCGTGCCTTCTATGTAGCAGAGAGTTTTGTCATATCAAAGGAAGGAGTAAGCACGCGGAAGAGAAAGGTTGATTCTCGCAAATCAAATCTAACGTATATCCGAATATCCGGTAGTGAGCCTGGCCCAGGCTCACCGGATACCCAGGCTACCTGGGTAGTGCTATACAGAACCGTAAGACCACGTGACTGTACAGAAGCACGTCATTTGCTACGGATGGTTGTAGTATGCTGTACTACCATCCACATATATGAGCTCTTAAGGCCAATACTCAAGGCGGTGGCAGCTCGATAGACGGCAACCCCTGGCATCTATGCTTTAGAGTCTCGAGAGGCACGCTTCGCTGGGACGTTGAGCTGAGTATTGGTTCGTTGTTGGTGCATGTGGGAGTGACATGTCGCTATGAACATGCCATCCGGCTGTGGAGAGCTGATGGCGAGGTCGAGGGACCTCGAGAAAGTCATCTAAGCTCTCCTCAGGCTCCTCTGTCGACTTTGTCTCCGTCGGTGTAAAGCGAGTGATATATTCGTCACATTCCGTATGCCAAACCCAGCGGCTCCCCAAATCCTCTGGTCGTGCTTAGTGATGGCAAGCTGTATGGTGGGAGTAAAGCAGTCCGAATGGTCGAGATAAAGTTGAACCGGAGGATCACTGGAGCCAGAGTTGACGGTTATCACTGAAGCTCGTGGAGCGTCTCCACGCACTGACTTGCGCTGCAGCTGCCAATTCCCCATTGCAGTTGTCCGTGTTCGGGCAAACCCTCGATACACTGGTAGAGATCTTAACCATGGTTTCTAGTGACAAGTGGCTCTGTAAGAAGTCGTCCATGTAGAAAACTTGGCGCACTACGGATAGGCTTACTAGGCTGACAAGGTGACGGTCTCCTGGAGACACTGTTTGTACGTCTGATCCAATTTAGGGCGAGCGAGATTGTACTTGAGTCTTCATCATTATTCGACAACACATCATCATCAAGACGTGTACATTAATATTACTTGGCTTAAATCCTTCAGCAAGGCGGAATGACAACCGACGGTCGCGTGTTCCGTGATGGGCTAGTGATAATGTACGCTCGGCGTTCCTTTAATTCACGACCCCTCACCTCGTGTACGCGTGGCTCTTGGTAAGTTAACAAGAGTGTCGTCGTCGTCACTCGTAACTTAGTAGATCTCCTGCATTGCTGGCATGTCTGGATAACAGCGGTCACTGTCGTCTACAATATCATGGAGTACGATGATCATCGGTGAGCTCAGGAGGCCGGGGCACCTATTGCCCATCACCAAGATGACGATGCAATCTGCTTACCATGTACTGGTGGAAAATGGTAGGTCCAGACAACTACACAACAGAGCTACATCACTGATGTAACATCAGGTCTACCTTGTGAAGCTCAGAGTCTTCCTCTACAGGGTGTCCCCGATTCCAATACTAAAGGTTGGTTCTGGGACTGCCTTTATGAACAACGGCAGCTCTCGTTTGATCGGTATAGGAAAGGGCCGACGGACCTCTCTCCAAGATGGTGGTGCCAGAGTTTACAGCGAAGTGGGTGTAGACTCTGCTATGGACTAATCAATGCTGCCATTGAGGATGATGAAAGGCAGCGAACTGGCGATACCAATACTGTGCTTACCTGTTACAAGAGACTTAGTTAAATCTTCGGTGATCTTAACTTGCGGCATAATAAGGAAGGTTCGCTTGAGTCTAGAGCACGAAGTTGTGGGAGGGCTGCCCGATTCACATCTATCACGACTAGGAGATGTTGGACGGATGCAATGAAGATGCTGTTGTCCATGCGCTCCTTCTGACATCCCTTATTCCCGTTCATCTGTATAGTGTTTACTGTATGTATGTTGGATTACCTATAGCAGGCCGCCCCTCTTTATCCTTCTATGGATTCAATATTGTATCTGCGGTCGAGGTCAGCAGTGTGTGTACCGATTGAGCGAGATTGGAGTGTCAATCCGAATACGATGGTGAATAACGACAGCCCACGGTAGTAATGAGGAAGGTATGTATATGAGAATGCTTCCTCTCAGATGTCAAGTTGTTGAATGCACTACTACTGGCACTCAGACTTCCATGATCCTGGAAGAGCCTTCTCCGCTCAGAGAGGATGGGATGGAAGAGGCCCAGTTAAAACGCCTAATCTGGTTTAATACAGTGAAGCTGAATGAGTTACGGCTTGTGCTCCTCGGCTCTGCACGTCCATAACAGCTTGTCTTACCATAACTGTTCGTGTAGGGTTTTATTAAGACCAGTCATCTCCTTTCTAACAGTTTTCCACCCTGTACCTGCCATGCCTCTCGATACAGGACGATTGGGGGAAGAAGAGAATGACCAAAATCGAGATTCCTTGCAGCAACAACAACATCCAGCGCTGTCATCACAGTCGCACTATTCGGTGCGCAATACTTTCATCACTTTTCCTGATTTTGAGTCTCCACTCGACGAAATCAGCAGCCTCGATTCCACCGGCAATGATCGTCCATCGATGTCCTTGAAGGCCAGAAGTATGCCGGAAGGCACCAATATCGATAGGGCTGCATCCCGCTTGGTTAGTATGTTATTTCGTGGTGGGGCTTTCGGACTTGAACCACCACCATCATCACCACCTGCTGCTGCTGCTGCTCCACAAGTTTCTGACTCTGTGAGCTTTCCCCTTCTGTGTGATGGATTATTATTGTGGTGTTCAGGTACTACATCAGCCGTTCTCTGGCCCTCCGGAGACCATACCTGAGGTTAGGCCTGAAGAGAGCTCTGATTCATCAGTTCACAGCGACAATACCCTGTCTAGCATTGTAGTAGGAGTAGGAGTAACAGCTCCTCAAAATACTACAATGCCTGATGAAACCACAGGGTCGCTACTACTCGATACTAATGTCACTGGATTCACCACGCTCGATTCTCTAATTACCCCCTCTAATCCAAGCAATGAGGTTGCTAATAAAATCTCTGCTCCCACGTTTGGTGGTAAGGATGGTAACAAGAGGTCGACAGGTCCGACTCACATCAATATGAGTGAGCTTACTGTGGAGAATCGAGATCGATTACTATCGTTGATACCTAGAGATCCTCAGACGGGAATGGTGCTCTCTGCGGGCAGTATCGTGCACGAGCTTGGTACTTGTAGGCCTTGTGTATTCGCTGGTAATGCGGAGAGGCCCTGCGTGTACGGTATGGAGTGCCTCTTCTGCCATTTCCATCATGATATCCGTAAAAGATCAAGGCTGAATCGTAAGCAACGTGAAGAAGCTCGTAAGATGCGGGAGACTCAGAATTCTATTGGCTTTAGTCTTGGTTCTCCATTACTTGGTGACGATGCATCAGCAGAAGAGATCTATACAAGTCTTGTAGGTCATGCTCATGCTGTGGAACTACAAAAGATCACACTAGATCATCTATTGGATGGGGGTGACGGTAATTCTGACACTACTATACCGTCATTCTATACATCAAGTATACCATCACGTACCATTCATCAATACAATAATACTACTATGTCATAAGCCCCCCGTAGTCACTTATGATGTCGTCATTGTATACTGTGGCTCTGTGGGTCATCATCGGTTGCTTGTTGTTAACCTATACCTAGTAATGATCCATGATTTATTGATAATCTTTGGTAGAGGATCTTTGTAGAGAATTCTATTCATTAATAACGGGTCTAACAGATTCTTGGATTCTCACCACTGTTTGTTTTGTTGATGTACAGGGATGAGGCTTGTTTGATGATAGTGTGCATGTCTTTGGGGCTTCCGTCGTTCCCTTGGGATCATCGGCCATTAGCAACACTCATCCTCCTCACACTACTTTTGATAGTTGAAACACTTCCAGCTATCTTTAACGTACTTGTTGCTTTCCTGTGGATAATGATTGCTACGTAAGAAAAGGAGGGATTTATCTCCGATACAAATTCTCTTAGGCAACTTAACAGCAAACGTTCCTCCTCTCTACTGCCTCGTAAGGAAGACGACGCTTCGCAAGGGAAGCATTCCGTGTACCATACAGCCAAGTCGGAGTTCATCGAGGTCTCATTAACTCGTGACCGTGGTGGGAGTAAAAGCACAAGCCTCCAGTAATGAATAGTAGCCGTGGTCCGTTAGATCTGATGCTGAGATCATTGTTAGGATAGTGCCACTCGGTGATCCCCATTACCAAGTTGTTACCCAAATGATGCAGGATCTACCTCCCCACTCTATTTTCAACCACTGTGCATGGCGAGTAACGGAAAGGGATTACCTTCGCTTCGCCAGGGCCCGGAATGGTGACAGATCGGATGAATGATGAAGTGAGAGAGCCTTTCCCTTCCCATTAGGAAGAGTGAATGATGCATTGAAGTTAATGAAGGAGCATGTCGAGTCCCGTAGAGTCCATGGTCCGATTGAGCACATGAGGCCACATGTACACTTTCCCCATGCACTAGCGAGCAGTAGGTTTAGATGGCTTTGAGGGAATTAAGATCGATGTGTTCAGAGGCGTGGAAGTTCGCTGGAGTGACTCGTTGTCGTCATCCTTTTGCTGTCTTCAAGGCCAAGAATGTCGTCCCTAAGGACATACAAGGCGGCATCACTGAGTATTGAATTCGTTGTCTCTTCTTCCTCGGACCATTTCATTAGGTACGTCAAATACTTAGCATACAACCTGGATTCGCTCGGAAAAACTGCGGATTCTATCCCTGAAAGTGATGGGAAATTAGTGGTTCTCATAGACCTAGAAGTGAGTCTATAAATGTATTGATGGTTTGTGTGACTGATATCTTGTCGTGGTCTTAGGGGTGGTCAATGTCTCGAAATGTCGACATGTCATTCGCCCGACAGTTTGTACGTCTTGCTCAGGACGAGTTCCCTGAACGCTTACACGCTGGGATACTCGTAAGAGATCCTTCCGTGGGGCCTTTGTTGACGTTCTCTATTTAGGTTAATAGCCCCTTTGTTTTTACTGCTTTCTGGCGTGTATTGAAGCCTTGGCTGGACAGTCAAACGAGAGAGAAGATTGACATTTTGGGCAGCAATTTTCATGATACTCTAGTGAGCAGGTTTTTGGACAAGGAGCAACTGGAAGCAGTATACGGTGGAACGCATCGACCCTATCCAGACACTGTTGAACATACTCTGTCATTCTTATAATCCAATTGCACATGCTCATGCGAACTTCAAGTTGATCGATATGATGATAGAGTTGTGTATAAGGCAAGATTACAATTGTGGCATTTCCAGCTGCTCCTAGACATATGCCAAGTTAGCATTGCCAACGCACTCAGCATGCTGAGCCCATCACGTCTCAACTATACCACTGATAGTCATGAATGAATACTGATCACTCGGTCGAGCAGTAGCAAGTGTACATGATATACTAGATTCATCAACTCCCGCATGATCTGGTAAGAGACATGAGAACAACCATGCAAACATACATAATCCACTTTTTCATACGTTGTGCACTGCTCATATGTAAATAATGTCGTATGATAGAAGTAGATAAGAAAACTTACATGGCTTGTTCTAAGCGACACTCACTCTTTCTATTCGGTCGGGTGGACCATAGTCGTTATCATTCAACTGTCGAACACAACTTCCCCTAGGTGAATAATAGTATAACATACACTGATCAGCCATCATCCGTCAATACATCAAATACCACGAATCCGAGCCAATGCCTCTACAATGAGTGCGAAAAACTAGCTAATCGCGCAAAGTAGCAGCCTAGCCGGATATAATCGGGCTACAGCATGACTTCTTAGCCGGACTTGAACAGGAGGATGGCGACCTGTCCAAGGTAGAAGTAAATGAAGTGCTTGCTTTCATGGGTCACGTAGGAGCCGAAATTACGGCCGACAACACAGTGCCAAGTGGGGTTATACCTAAGAAGGATTTGCTTCGACACCAGAATCGTCTGGAATGGGACGCTACTTCTTGTCGAATTCCTTTTTGATGTAGGCAGCAATATCCTTCTCGATGTTATACCTGGGAAAAGGCGATACACCACACTATGCGGAATATGAGGCCTCTCAATGCCACGAAGTGGGGAAAACGGTCGCGATTCGGGACCCAAAACTAAGCCCAATTAACATACTTTTCCAGGGCCTGAGTGGCACAGTCGATAGCATCCTGTTGCATGTCCTCCGACATGTCGGCGTTCTTGATAACAGCCTTCCGCTCTGCCATGATAACTGAGGGGTGTTTTGAAAGACTCTGAGGCCGAACGCAAATAGCGTCAATCGATCAAAATCACCATCAATCCCACCAAAGCACCGAGCAGCGTTATACCACCCCCACCGGACCATCACAGGAGGGAACCCTGTCTACCCTACGATACTGACCACATTGATCCTTGTAAGCTGTATACGTACCTCGTTTGCCTCACGGTCGCAGCCGGCAGTTTCACGATAGGCGAGCGAGTAACTGCACGACAGAATTGAAATTTCGTGCATTTTTCTTGCAGTGCAGGCATGAACGCGTCATGGTTGATTTTCGGGCGCGTTCTGGTATCATTGCGGGCGATACAATTCAGCAGCATCTACAGTTACATGAAGATAATCCCAATACAAGCCATAATCAAGCAGTGTTGTGAACCCCTCATCTACAGCCTACCTAAAAGTGATAGCACACAATTGTGTCGGTACCATTGTGCGGCTAGGCCGCCTCTTACGTCTCGGTGGGTAGTTCAGTTATGATACTGGTTATCTCGAGTGTTTCAGGTTGGGAGTTATCTAGTGGCCGTTTTTCGTTCAGGTCAAAACGAATTAAGTAATTTCGCATTTGAAGATTGCGAGGCGGTGTATCCCTTAATAGTTGGAGTCTCATTCGCCAGCTGTTGATGTCAGTTGAGTTTTGTGTAATAAGTGAAGATGATATCTTACGCATTCGCTGGAGTCCCTCCTTTCGCCATTCTAACACCTGAGATCACCCAGTCCGTCACTGAGACTTTCGAGCAGGCGAGTAATAAGGTTCAAGAGCATGTTGAAGACTTCAAGAAGACTTCCACTGGTCAGAGGATCTCTGCCGCTGCGAACAGTGCTAGTGGTTACATGTTCGCTGCATTCGACAGTTTCCTCAACAGGACTGAGGAACTTGTGGATCGCATGCTGCCTCCTCTAGAGGAGTCTGCTGATATGGTTCCCGCTGAAGAGGAATCTGATGCTACTGCCACTAGTCCTTCGTGCTCCACTAAGGAAAATGTCACTGAGGATCAGAAGCCCAATACTGCTCCTACTGATAAGCACCAAGGTGAGCTTGCTCGTGCCTTGGCTTTGGCTGGTACTGTGTGTTCTCGTGTATACACTCGTGCTGATCTATACGTCATCGAGCCTTCTAGAGACTACGTGGCCGATATATGGGAGTTTTGGTCATTCGTCTGGTCTGGTGCCAAAGAACTGTCTGCTTCTGCTTGGGAGTCCTCCAAGAATTGGTTCACTAGTAAATACAGCGAACTGAAAGAAAAAGCTCCTGGTGTGTGGAAGTATGTGAAGGGTCATGCAGCTGGATGCTGGGAGTGGTTGAAGGACACTGCCTCCTCTACTTTCACCAAGAGTAAGGAGTACCTTTTGTGTCTTAAGAATAAGGTGGTCGATATCTACAACAGAGTGTTGACTCCCGAGAGGAGACATAGGTATGAGGAGATGTATAAGAGTGTCTCCGTGAAGGTTTATGAGTACTCCAACCTTACTAAGGATGCTATCATTAAGACTGCCAAGTCGGTATACGGCTATCTGGTCACTGTCTTTACTTGGGATAATTTCAACAGCGGTGTCTCCTCCGTGAGTGCTGCATTCGCTTGCCCGTGGGCTTGCGGTGCCGCCGCCGCTAAGGAGGGGGAGCACTAACTTATGTACTATCGAGGTAGATTTGTTGTAGCAGCTAGGTCGCTGTACACACCGCCATTCTTATTTCTATCTGTTTTTTACTTTTCGGTAGTCGGTTGTTCCTTTACAGGTGTATCGCTCTACTTAGAATAGTTAGATGACAGTATTCGAACCAGACACGTTGAGGACCGTCAGGGTTCTTTTTGTAGTTTCTTCGGTTATCTCTCACAGTTGTTGGGTTGCTTCAGTATTGAAAGTATAAACATTTATAAGATCGGTGAACGTGATTCTTCGGGATAGGAATATACTGCAAGGAGATATGGTAGTGTTAGCAGAGGGGAGATGTTCATCAGTTGCAAATGTTAAGAAAGAATATATCCAGCATTTGGGTGCTTTGTCTTGCACATGATACGAGTGCGGCAAAGGTTGGTTGTTTATGCATCCTAGCTTATAAGGAGTCGTTCATGTACCGAGCTCAACTGTACCGAAATCACTGTGGTCTTCGAGTCGAAGATGAACACACAGTCGTAGCCGAAGTTGGTGGAATAGACCGCATATAGGGACTATTGTCGTTTACCTTGTCATCCACTTTTTCCAAAATTCGTGGATAATCAGCATGGTTGTCACGAATCCTTGTGCAAGCTGGGTATTGTGTGATGTTGTTCTCGTGCTAATTTCGATTGCTTATACTACATTTTAGGTTTGGGTGATCGAATCAACGTATCTGGACTCCCTGCTCCGACTTTCCCCAAAACTCAGCACTCCTAATGGTACGGCTGAAGATGCTGATAAACTCATGAAGATTAGCACGTGACCGTTTCTCATACATTCTCGATTACGTTCGAAGAGCCCTATGACAACGCAACGGAGCTGGTCGCGAGGAACAGGACGAGCAGTTGATGAAAACTCAAGGGTGACGTATAAGAGGTTGTGACGGAGCGCATGCAAACGGTTGGTGTATGCTCTCCTCCTCTATGGGTGGAGTATGAAAACTTTGCGCAAGAGACCACCTTTGCATGAAGGTATACCGATAGTTACGCACATATCGAAAACCGCCTCCCCAATCGCTAACAACGAGGACCTGTGGAGAAAATGTTTAGTGAGAGTAATTCTCAAAGCGTCTCACGATCATAGCTTGGCCAGGGAGTATGAGGTCGTGAGTTGTGACGCGGACGTTTGATCCATCCCCTTCTGGTGCCCATCCACGTGAACTTGACAAGTTCACCGCATTCGACACGGTCGATTCGAAATAGACGGCACGACTGATACCGGAGGAAAATGGCGGGGGGGGGGGGACTGAACGAAGACAAACTGCTTACTTGGACATGTTGACCACGTAAATAGAGTATCCAGCGTCATAGGTGGTATAGAGATAAAAACCATTGTTCGCTTCACAGTGGCCAGTTGCTGCTATATGAGACGCCAAGGCAGTCCTCTCCAAAGCAAAACCAGCCTGAATGGGAGGTGGGAGTGGCGACTACTGAACAACTCCGGACATCCTTCGACACTTACCCAGAGCTCTCGAACAATCACTGGTTTGGCACTGAATACACCCAGAGTAAAGCCTTGCCGCTCATGGGTGGTGGCTCCGATACCCCGGTGATTGAATGTCAAGACGACAACAAGAAAGCGAGTTTCCACATCGTTGGTCTCTCCCTGTGTGTGGGAATACAGCCAAGTGTCCAGCTGAACTGTCGTTCGGGTACTCCTGAGGATTTCGGGCTAGTATGACGATGAGGAAGATGATGGCAATCCGAGTACTCCCGCAGACGGGACCCACCTAGGCAAGCTTGCCACATATTCCAGCACGTTGGAATTAGGCGCCGGTCGACGCCTGAATAGAACTATACCAACATCGTTCGGAAAGGCGCTGTTGTTTGAGCTCCTATCAGAGCTCTGAAAGAGGACGCACATCTCAACGTGACACTAATCTCCAGTTGGCAGTTGCAGTTACTTGAAAAACGGCCAAATTAGTCTGACTATTGGCAAATGAACTGATCTCGACTGCGGGTACAGCAGGATGAGAAAATACCCGAGGCATAAGCATCGTAGGAGTCCGGGCCTCTGACCATGACTTCTCGTAAAGGCAGACCGTCACAGAGGAAAAGTATCTAAGACAACTACTCCAGTTTCGCTTCATCCAACGTGTGGCCACTCACCGCCGGAAGTCCGTTAGAGAGATCCAAAACGTCCCTCGGCCTGCCAACGGGCCATGTGTCAAGGAATGCAAGCCCCTCTGAAGTTCAGGTGTCCATTCTGGTGAGGTAGGGCCATAAGGACCACCCCATACTCGTGACCCTAAGGAGCTCCTGTATGCAGCGGAACACCCCCAGCAGCCTACCCCAGGGATTCCTGAGCTTAAGCAACCGCAGGCCGTCAAGAGCCACAACCTGGTGGAGCATAATGCGTATGAATGACTACTACTACGGTCTCTGTACATTGAGTATGGAGTAGCAGTGCTCGCTGAATAACCCCATAGCCTCGTACTCTTCCTTACTGACACCATCGACAAACCCACAGCTCGCACACATAATGTGTACCCCGTCATGGCTGACCAGAGAGCCTACGATAGGTAATGATAGAGCATCCCTACGATGGGCATACCCCACAACACGTCATCGTCTTCCTGGATGATCCCACCATTGGTGCTGCCCTGCTGGTCAGCTTGCAGTCGGTAGACCGTACATGGCCACCCGGTGAGCATGGTCAGGCCTTCTGATGCAGTCCCTGGAACGGATTAGTTCATCACCAAGGAGGGGATGAATTCAACGCATACCTGCTTCGATAGCTTCGTAGGAGCCGCTGAGCTTGGCATAAGCCTTCTCGAGGAGAGATACCCATAGCACTCGAGAGCTCCTGCCCGCAAAAACTCGGTGCCCAGGGGTGGTAGATAGGAAATGGTCATCCACAACCACCAACCGCCATGCACCATTGGAATCACAGAGGCGGACTAGGTAGACTCCCACGGTGGACCTCTCAGTGGTATCCTGAGGTAGGTTATACTACCTGGGGAAACTATGGTACCCACCTGGTACGGGAAAAGATCTTTGACGAGCTCTGGCCGTTGCTGACAGAGGGCCGCCAACGCTGACAGCATCCAGCAATCTCCGAGGGCTCCCTGTGAGCATGGAAGACTGCACTAGTCACAGCAAGATGTCCTCGTACCTGTAGGACGTCTTCAGGGACAGGACCAGTAGTAGGGTCGAAGAGGGTGTACCCCGGGCCAGGCCTCAACCACGGCAGTGCGGCAACCTAGGTGGATGCCATGGTAGAGATGCGGCCAGGCTGAGTTACTTTGTCCCATCTGTTGTGAATATTGCTCACTGTGGTCGGCGGGTGTGAGTGAGGAGGATCCTTGAACAAGGAAAGTGGACCGGGAGGGAAGGCGTCATCAACGAAGGGCTGGTTCAGCTTGAGACACCTATCAATAATGTAAGTATCGACACCAACATAGACTGTCTCACATTTCCGTTATAAACGATAGTCGTGATCTTGCCGCAGTTGCCGCATCCTCGGCTGATAAGATGGACCTTTTAGTGCCATCTTGCCCATCACCGGTGACCTCGAAGACCATGTAGTTGGGGTGAGGTGGGCCTCCTCCCCTTACCTCTCCACTACAGGGCCCACTCTCCACTGGTGTGAGGACCTTACACGCCTGACAGGTCACTACTGTCGCCGGCGGACGGCTTATTATAAACCTGTGAGTAGCACTAAAGACAGCCTATATAGCCGATAAGGAATACTCGAGCATCCTTTTGCAACCTCGACATGTCATCCTCTCTTTAGAAGGACCATTACCACAGTACGAGCAGGAGGGCACGCTCACTGGGTACCACTTATCGCACGTCACACAATACCATCGTACCACTCCCTGTCCACTATGTGGTCTCTGTGCCTGAGGGCGGACCAAGGAACCACTATTGTGCTGAGTCTCCCCCACCTTTCTAGGCGTATCGGCCTCTAGATATGCTGGGTTGGCTTCACTCTCACAACATTTACATATCAGTGCATCGGGTGGGTTCAAAAAGGTACACGATGGACACTGCCATCGACCCGGCTTTACACTCGCCATGGGGCCAGGTGTGAATTACACTGAGAATGAGTACTTCATAGATCAGATTCAGTCTACCCCACTAGCAACACTTGTTTTGCGCTCATCGTCCCCCCCACTATATGAACTCAACACTCCTATTATGTTGTGTTACTGGCGGCGGCCACAGTCATCGACCGGCCAACATCATAAACCCCTACATGCAATGATAATTATTAATACCTGTCCAGGTGCCAACAACACCGCCTGAGAGCGGAGCTCCGAATGGCATGAGGAACGCTAGAGAGGTATTTTGCATACGTAATGTAACGAGGTTTGCGATAAATGGGACGAACCACTTGCTGCTGCTACACCGATGCGTGCAATAAAAACAAACTGCTAGATATCAACAAGTCAACCTTATTTCTTATCACTGCTGCTGTGATCTTCCTTTGCTGATGGTATCTAAAGGTAGCAGGAAGATGCCTGCAATCCGGAGAACCGTTACCTACCACAATACTGTGTAGCTTCTTCCGCCACTGCTTGAGATCCGCATCGAACGCCCTCTTGCTAACCCTCTCATTAGGGTCGGGTGTAATGGGGTCCACCGCTGGATTGCGTTTCCTTGGTGTAACCTGATGTACAAAGTCCATGACTTCTGGCTGCATACTAGCCCTACCGAGGCTCTATATGCTAAGTAGTTGTCAGTCATCTTGCCGATTTCAATCTGTCTGGCCCTTTGTTCGGCCCGTGCTCGCCACTGTTCTTCCGTAGCTGGGACCTCCGACCTATGGTCGGTATCTAACCCCCTCGCAGTAGATTACATCACTCACAATCGGGTCTTCATTGTAGTACCACCAGTCGTCTTCCTCCTACGGGCCCTCAGAATAGGCCGATGCCGTCGTAGCTCAGTCTGAGGTGTCTGGAGGCAACTATTGAAAATGACCATACGATAACAGTAAGCTTACTTTCACACTATCAATGACAAATTCTGCGTCGTGTGCAAGACTCCCATTACCGAAGATTGGGTCGATACGGCCCCCAGCATTGGGATCCGGGAAGAATGATGGGCCCTTAGACACATCCTAAAAAGAGAAAGCAACGGTCGACAGCAACAGCTCCATGGTAAGAGACTAGGTGTCATAATGACTTACTCTATGCCCGCTATTCAGCTTACGGAACTTGCTGGCTGTCGTCATCTCTAACTCGCCATGGGCCCGCAGTGAGGTCAGACGTTTGCCTGTAAGACGTTTGCTGTCCTCCGACAGTCCTGATTAATACCACAAGTCTAGTGATGTTGTTCCACTCCTGACCTGGCAAATTGCTAAGGAAGTCGCCTCCTGTGACACTCCCTTTAGAATCCTCTGGTATAACAATACGAGCGTTGGCCATTAAAAAGCCGAACCCAGCCGGCCTTAGACTCTCTTCCTCCTCCCCAGAAGTCGTCATAAGCCCTAACGACCAGCATCAATTCAAGCCTCAAGCCGGATGTCCACCTGCAACACCAAGGGCCAGCTTGCTGGCATCGGTCGGAGCCTCAATATACGAGTCTTGTGCATCCAGAGGAGCTGCTGCTACCTTGGGGAACGTTGTATTTCCCCTAACTACCGTCCTACGATTAATAGGTGGCACAGGCAGAGAGAAACCTGAGAAGGAATCCAGTGCGGTCCGCGGAAGAATCTGTTACTTACTGTCATCACTGCCGAAATCAGCCCAGCTGACCCTCGATGGTTTCACGGCCTGTCTTCGTTCCGTCTTGGACACAGGTTGTGACGACTCCACATCTTTACCAAAGGAATCTTCTTCCAACGACATTTCCGCCCAGCTCAACTTCCTGGGGCAGCCGTCAGGTTCGGTGCTTGGGGGGACTACAGCCGTCGAAGAAGAGGACGCTGATGCAGATGACATGCTACTTCTATTCAATCAAGTTATCTAAGGACCCTCCATATCCCCTGACCACACATTCCGACAGTATTGAGATGGTGCAATGACACGCAGACAGGCGGAGCGGTGCACTGGTATCGCATATGCAGAGTTACCGATTTGTATTAACATTGTACACATCTCAACCGTGACCGTTGAAGCACTAGAACACAAGATGAGGCATTACCACAGCGACTGCGCCTAACGCATGTCGTAGTCAAGACCATAGAGAATGAAGGACCAGGAAGATACCCGAGGAGATGCAGTTATTATATCCGGCATCCTACTTGGTGGATGAGTCCACTACTGAGAGGAACCTCAACAATAGGACTCATCTTGCACAGAACTTCCAGCTCCTCCTTCACCCAAATGAGCTTATATCAGCCCATTGCATCTCTCGGAGTGTTCATACAATTGTCCAAGTTGATGTCTAATGGGTGTAGACCGATGTGTATCAACTTGGCCTTCTCAATATAGCTTTGATTACATCTCTCTGCACTCGAGCACTGCTGCGAGCAGGTACCAACTATACACCTTTAGTTACCTGCTACTCCCGGCATTTCAGGTTGGCCTAAATGGGAGGAGAATGAGGAGCATCATGCCAGTGTCGTCGATATTTATGAACCACTGCTCACCTAGGTCTAGATCCGGACGACTGGTCGGAATTAGACTCATTTCGGTTTCAGTGAACCCCGTCTGAAAAGCGGTTACGCGAGTGATGATACACAGTCCATACCATCCTTCTGACAGCCTGCCGATACCATCACGACCAGTAGAACTACCCACAGTGGGAGCAACTGCGGGGAATAAGACGGACAGTGATACATGAATGAAAACTCACCCTGCCGGTCATCTCAGATGTGAGTCGTAAATGTGCCACGAAAAAGATACAAGTCATGGCTGGCGGGGAAAACGATAGGGAGCGGTATCCGGAGGCAGGCACTCCACCCATTGACAGATATAAATCACAACAAGCATCATTACGAAACTCCATCATGACGATGAGAACTCAATGCTGAGTTTTGAATTACAATGCCAACAATACGACTACTCGTGAGACTTCAACGCTGACAGGTTACTCAGATTAGTGGTCCCACCGATCCCCGAACCCCCGCCGTTGCCTCCGCCTCCTGCCACAAGCTGCTGCTGGAACAGAGAGAAGGAACTCACGCACCTGAGTAACGACGAATCAAGTTGCGCACTGCGAAGGACACGTCTGACCTAAACTCCATATGGGGCAAGCGATTGAGGATATCCTCTGAACGCACTGTAGTATTGAGATCAGCAGAGAAGTAGTAGCTAAGGAGGGCAACAGGCGACGTAGAGCTCACAACGGGATATGTACAGTATCAGGGAGACCAATGGTATTTCAACAAGGTTAGCCTTCACAGACAATGCCACATCTTCACCTGGTGGAACCCCTATTGGGATGGTGGTGCCTGGTGGAAGACGAAACGATTGTCGATTTGGGTGAATATGGGGAAGATGATCACTCCAATGGAGATTAACGCCAGATGGGAAGCATATGAACACTGGCGGCCTGTCGCTGTTCATAACAGTCTGCCATTGATGGTGTGGTGGTCTTGATCTGCCTGGAGCAGCGCCGGACGGCACCGATACCGCACTAACCTGAATAAAACGCCTGCTGCAGGAATTGAACCGGGGACCTCCCTCCGACCTCCCATTGGAACTGGGCTGCCGGGAAGCGCTTAACACATAGCCTCTCAGCGAATGAGCTCTTAATGGGTAGACGCAGGTCGGCCGATTCATATACGATTCTGATACGGCCCTCGTCAGCTCTGTCAAGGCGCACTACCCAGGAGAAGAATTGACCTAATTGCACGAAATGCACGACGGTCACGTCTGAAACCGCCACTCCCGGTGCTTCTACCCTTGATGACCCGTACTGCTTCCCCCGACTCAGCGGCGCCTCCTGGAGTGTTGTCAGGAAGGAGGGCACGGAGACTAGGGATGTACCATTCATGAGCCGAAGCCGTAGACTCAGGAGGGGAATAGCCGGGCAGGGTCTGATTACACACCAAGGGACCAAGGAGAATGCAGCCAACTATGGGTACATCGATCTCGGCAAACTTTCCTCGAACAGCTGTCGCAGCTTGCCTCCACTCCTGCCACCCTTTGCACTGCCTTAGAAGATCACAGATTGAGTCCAGACCAGCCCATTCCGTAACGAAGCGGACAACACCTACGGAAACACCTACACCGCTACACTCCCATCGTAGACAGACTCTCGCAGTCTAGATCAGTGGCGATGGCCTGAGAGGCCGGGCCAAGCACATGAGCCATGACAAACTGGGACAGGTTGCCGTCCAATAACTTCCTCCTCAGAGTATCAGTGTGGAGTAGACGGGGCAACTGCTGACCAACATAAGCCGACACCTCTCGAGAGATGGAAGGTAAGGAAGCCAACGATGGATGTAGCAGAATCGATAGGCAACTGTAAGGACCATCGCCAAGCAGAGAGGTGAGGGTAGTAGCTACTACTAATACTACTTATGCGGGTCGAGCTTTGGCAGTATGACCTGAGCCACCATATCCTCAGTCAAGGCTTCAATACCAAGGTTCCTTGCTTCAGCCAACACACTCAGTGTATCGGCAGCGGAGAGGGAGAGATGGTCTCCGGCAAGACCACCAAAGTACATGAACCGTACCAGAGCCTTCATCACATTCAACCTATCAGGAGGACTGCTGATCGACTACTGCCACCCCGTCCTACTTCTGATGTATTTCTAATTTATTAGTGGCTCGTGGTTGGCATAGCTGTTGCCGTAGGACTCCACCTAAACCAATATGGTACCAGATTATACAATAAGAGACCAAACCCACTATGAGCCGCCAGGATCACTGAATGAGCCTTTATCTCTCCACTACCACCAGGATCGCTGGATGTGCCTACATACCTTCTTCACGTTGGAAACGGGAGGCCAGAGCTCACAGACTATTGTGAAATCGGTGAGAATACGATCCTCGAACATCCTTCTCAAGTTCATCTGTAACAACTCGTTGCCATCTAGATTCTGCGTACCCTCCTCTCCAATGTGAACGAGTGTCCCACCACCACCACCACTGCAAATCGACTCGGCTTTGTATGATTTCACCGAATCAGGGCGGATCGAGGGCACGCTAGGGGACAGGATCATAGCCATAGAAAGTTGGCACACACCTGTCGTCCTTGCCCCGCAATCTAATCATAACCCAACAGTTGTTAGCTAGAGTAACACATGTCGGGACTGCTACTATCAGACCTGAACGTCTTCCCTGCACGAATTGTACCGCGGCTGGTGGGACTAAATTCTTAAAGTCTTTACCCAAGCCCACGGAACCAGGTGACTATCGGGACATCGGAGCGCCGCTGGTCTAGTTCCAATAATGAGAGTCGTCCGAAGATCTGTCCTATATGCCAGAGGAGGAGCCTGCCCCGATAACCCAGGGACACCACGAGTCTATAATCTACCCATTTACTGCCCTAATTGAGCTGCGAATTATGAAGATCTTGCCCATATGCACGACAGGCTTCAGGGATCGCCATCAAGCCATCACCGCGCCACGAAATTACCATCAGAATCATCGGGATGCGGCTGCCCTTGATTCCTGAGACTGTACTGGTTTCAGTGGATGGAACATTATACCCGGAATGAGTAGGAACTAGCAGGCATGGGGGTACTGAGGACAATACAAGGCCGAACATACCGGAAAGGCTAACAATCATGGCGCATGCTCCCTCCGACCTTCCCTAGTAGTGTACGGCAGACCACTCCCTTGAAGGCCTGGAAAGCCTTGTCTTGGTTCCTGATGGAAGAGCGATACAAATGCTCACGCCCGGATCGAGCCGACCTCAACTCACACCGGCTCATCAAGACACCGGCAGGATGGAGACGTATTCTATGGCGGGCTATGGCTGCTTCCCCTCGTTGTCGTAGGGAGGGGATCCAATGGTAGTGCTCAAGATAAGGACCCAAGGACCGTCCCAAACCACTACTCTCTGGGGGGATATCCTCCAATATGCGTACAAGGAATGATTGTTCCTTCCTAATACCACCAAATAATAGGCGAGGATGAACACCCAGAACGCGGCCAAGGTAAGAGAGGTCTTTACGGAACCTCAGACAGCAGTAAATACGTAGAGCCCATAAAGGCTCCCACAACTCTTCGTTAACGTCATTCAACTTTCCCAGCAATTCCTCAACGGTCGACAATATCGCCTTATCCAGACCCTTGAGGTCCTCCCATCGAGGTCCCACTTTGTCGACGTCCGCTGCCTTAGGACGTAGTAAATAAGCATTCCTAATCCGTCGTGGACAGGCCTCTGTGAAGTCACATGCAGAGTCATTGAGAGCCGGAAGATTGCCGAGGAGACAGACGAGCATCCTCCTAGCAAAAGCCTGGAACTCGCCTTCCGAGACCGCTTTATGGACTTCCGATATGCTCCCAATCCTGGACGGCTGAGTTAGGGCACACAACACCTCCCTATCCTTCACGACAGGTACTCTCCAAAGCCTCTGCAAATAAGACAATGCTAAGCCATTATCCCGAGCCGCCGCATAGACTCGACTTGGGGACGAGCGGAAGGCTCTGATGATACTGCGAGGCAATATATCCCCTTCCAGCGTTCCAGTTTTGAGGGTAGTGAACACATCACACAGCGATATCGGGACTTCCCAAACCTCTACTTGGCTGCCTTTTTCAATACAAATGCCCATTCGATAGGGATATATTCGAGCCCCCCGTTGAAAGTCCAAGCCCAAAGTGTATAGCTCACAGGAGATAGCGTCGATTACTGCTATGTGCCCTTGACGAGAGGTCGATAGAATGGCACTCCAATAACCAGGGAACCATGCAAGGCTAGCTATGGGGTTGATAAGGGAGATGTGGCGTACGAAGGGAGCCTCATGGAATGCTATAAAGGTATCGAAATCGACGATCGTGACCACACCATTGACCGCAACGACAACCTGATGATCCCGAACAGCAACGTCATCAATCACTTCTCTCACACTACCCTCTATGACGTGTACTAGAGGAGACAGCAAGTCGACACCATTGAGAGTTACCACTAGGCCACCGGATTCCACCGTGATGACTGCAACTTCAGAGCATCTCCCACAGACTCTATGGGAGGAGGAGTGGTACACTCGGGAATCCTTGCAGTAATACATTGAACCGCCACCGGGCTTTGCGCATGCGTGCAAGGCAAGTTTGATACCACACTTTGGCGAAATCCCACCTTGAGCACGGCTCAACTTGGGTTCCAATGATACCGATTCCTTTGATGCCAGACATCCCGCGATCGTGAAGACGTCCATACTTCCGCCCTGACTTGTACGTACCACTCCTCCCTGCAAAATAGCCACCTCCTCTTCAGTCGAGCACCATGCCTCTAAGCCAATACCCATGGCTCCATCGACATGCCCCATGCACAGCTTCCCTACACAGGAGACGGAGTTGCCTGATCCCACCAGACGGCTCGGCGGCTTCCACAGCCAAGACGGTACTTCACATAGCCCACACTTTGGTCTGTACACGGCCACTGAGGGGTCTCCTTCCTTATCGATTGAGAGCAGTAGTACGTCACCATTAGCAGTAGAATAGAGAGGCACGGCTAAGAGGTCTTGAGAAGAGGTCCTCCCGGCCCGAGACCAGAGGACTCCTACGTCCTCTGCAGGCTCTTCAACTCTCCTTAGTACAGGCCGGATCACCGGCGATTCGTCACGGCAAAAATCTACACTCCTAGATGAGGACTGCATACAACAACAAACTGGAATCAGGAAATCCAGAGGCACCAACGTAATAGGCAGTGATGAAAGAGACTTAGTACATCCAGCGTTGGGAAGTATGCCACCCCGCATCGCTCCGCTACAATCAACGATCAGTCTTGGGATCATACCTTTCAATTTCCACCCTTTCGGCTGCCTTCGTAACATGCACCATAACCCACCGCCCAGGCGTCAATGCCCTCTACGATAACAACAGATCCATAACGCCGTATTCGAGGATGTCAACCTGACAGGTCCACTCTCAATATATTTGTGGGAGCAACAACGGCGAACAATGGGAAACTCACCAAATCGCATAAGAATAACGAAACGTAATCGCATAATTATAAACTAATTATAAACTACTAGACTGGGCGACAACACAGCGAGGTAGGGTGATATTAGTACTAGATGCCGTCCTACCATCATGCATAATGCTTTCCCTCTAGTCTTCCTAGGTAATTATCGAGTAAGGGAGAAGCTGCAGGACCAGGGGTATGTTTTACGATGTGACCAATGGTGGTAGTATCTGCATCTTAGGGAGGGCGTGACGACGTCATGTTTCCACATCTCAAGTAGCGAGCCCAAGTTGTCGAACTAGACATTATCAGGAACCTGGACGTAACATTTATAGGACGCCTATATGTGGTTCATCAATTGACTGTCCCGGAGTTTCTCCCTGGTATGGTTCAATACATCAACAAGGACATATACATGTTGGAAAAACCGTCAGATATTGCTTTCGACATCGTTGCGTGACGCAACGCAACTTGCGTTGCCTTTGAGGCGTGTTGAAAAGTTTAACCTACAATCGATCAAGTTCACACCCACATTGCTTCGGGCACTTGCATGTCGAAGTGATGTAAAATGTATTTTTTTCTTCGCTGCGCCCTAGAAAATTGTCCCACACGGCGTGCGAAACGGTCTGGGGCCGTATGCGGATCCTGATGCAACAGGTGAGTCAGAGTATTTACTCAGATGAAAAAATCAGATGGTGAGTATTAACCCCTGATTCGCTGATTTTTTACTCTGGAGCGAGAAATCAGGATCATCGCGATGATATGTGAATCTCCGAGCTGATTCGCGAATCTAAAGTTGATTTTTTGGCTGATTAATACTCTTACTCAATATGCCTTGCTCATGAGGCTGATTTTTCGGGTGATTCCATTAAATCTGAGTATTTTCGAGAATCAGGGAATCAGAGATTGGATCAGACATTTTTGACAAGACGAAGAATATAGTCGCTACGCCCCACATCCGAAAGTGACATTTTCAAGAAAGGAGGAAAATTGCGCGGTCGCCAGGGGTGCCAGGAGATGACGGAGTAGAGTAGAGGAGTAGTAGAGAGCTGGATCAAAGCTGTCAAAGCGTGAGACCAGACGTAGGGACTTCTACTCGATCCGAAGGTACCCCTGCTAAACCGCGGGTTGGCTCAGCCGGAATCCTCACCACGTAGAGTTCTCACTAACGTAGGAACCCAACATCACAATTAGATCTAATGGATTTGCTACTCAATCGCACTAGTGAGACCACTACATATAGACCAAGTGCTAGTCAAGCGAGATTACAACGTAAGAGCAACTGCTCCCAGTCGTAAACGACGCACGTTCACAGTCAAAGAGAGAACACGTAGCCACAGTAAGCTACGGTTGTCTAGTATCAATCTAGAACTCTAACTCTCAGATAGAACAGAGGTGTACAATCAATCTCAACATCTTCAACGTGAGTGAAACGTCCAGCCGTTTCAACACCAAGATACGTTGCGAAGATACGCCATCATCTTGAGCACTTAAGTCGTCTTGGTAATACCAAGAGTTCTTTCTTTTTCAAAAAGAATTCATTTATTTCTTTTTCATTATTTCTTTCAAAAATTTTTAAAAAGAAACGAGAAAGAAATGAAAACAATTGAATTATATGCTACAATTTCTAGTCTGAGAATTTACGAAAGATGATTTGAAGGTATGAGCATGGAAATACAAGGCACCGCATATCGGTGATGATTGACAGTCGAGATATTACAAGAAAATGCGACTTACGAGGACGTTATTGTTAAGTCCCCGCGGTAAAGGTAACGGAGGAGGTGATACTAGAGGGTCATGAGCAACTAGGCTTCAACAGAGAACAATCGGGCATCATTTAATGAGAACTGGGCGATTCTGATACAATGCAAGTATACACCTAGATTATATGAACCATAGAGTAGTAGATCGTGGGATGAATTTAAGGTCAATGTCAATAGTTTTTGAACTTCGGTGTCTCGAATATCTAGTCCATGGCAATTGTGATACAATACAAGTATACACCCAGACTCTGTGAGCTATAGAGTAGTAGAGTGTGGAAGAAATTCGGGGTCAATGTCAATAATTACCGAATTTTGGTGTCTCGAATATCTTGTCCATGGCGATACTGATACAATACAAGTATACGTCAATGTCAAAAATTGCTGATTTTTGGTGTCTCCAATACCTTCTCCATGGCTATTCTGATACAATACAAGTATATACCTAGATTTTATGAACTATGGAGTAGTAGAGCGTGGGATTAATTTAAAGTCAATGTCAATGAATGCTGAAGTTCGGCGTCTCGAATATCTCGTCCATGGCGATTCTGATACCATACAAGTATACACCTAGATTCTATGAGCTATAGGGTAGTGGAGTGTGGAAGGACACTGAGGTCAATGTCAATAGTCGTTGAACTTCGGTGTCTCGAATATCTTGTCCATGGCGACTCTGATACAATACACGTATACACCTAAATTCTATGAACTATAGAGTAGTAGAGTGTGGAAGGAATCTGGGGTCAATGTCAATAATTGCTGAGTTTCGGTGTCTCGAATATCTAGTCCATGGCAATTCTGATACAATAAAAGTATACACCCAGATTCTATGAGCTATAGAGTAGTAGAATGTGGAAGAAATTTGGGGTCAATGTCAATAATTGCTGAGTTTCGGTGTCTCGATTCGAGACTCTCGAATATCTAGTCTATGGCGATTCTGATACAATACAATTATACACCCAGATTCTATGAGCTATAGAGTATTGGAGTGTGGAAGGAACTTGGGGTCAATGCCAATAATTACCGAATTTTGGTGTCTCGAATTTCATGTCCATGGCCATTCTGATACAATACAAGTATACACCTAGATTCTATGAATTATAGAGTAGTGGAGTGTGGAAGGACTGTGGGGTCAGTTTCAATAATAGCTGAACTTCGGTGTCTCGAATATCTTGTCCATGGCGACTCTTATACAATACACGTATACACCTAGATTCTATGAACTATAGAGCAGTGGAGCGTGGGATAAACTTAAGGTCAATGTCAATAATTGCTGATTTTCGGTATCTCCAATACCTTCTACATGGCTATTCTGATACAATACAAGTATACACCTAGGTTTTAAGAACTATAGAGTAGTAGAGCATGGGATGAATTTAAGGTCAATGTCAATAAATGCTGAAGTTCGGCGTCTCGAATATCTTGTCCATGGCGATTCTGATACCATACAAGTATACACCTAGATTCTATGAGCTATAGAGTAGTGGAATGTGGAGTGTGGAAGGACATTAAGGTCAATGTCGATAGTTGTTGAACTTCGGTGTCTCGAATATCTTGTCCATGGCGACTCTGATACAATACACGTATACACCTAAATTCTCTGAGCTATAGAGTAGTAGAGTGTGGAACGAATTCGGGGTCAATGTCAATAATTGCTGGATTTCGGTGTGTCGAATATCTAGTCCATGGCGATTCTGATACAATACAAGTATATACCCATATTCTTCGAGCTATAGAGTAGTAGAGTGTGGAAGAAATTTGGGGTCAATGTCAATAATTGCTGAGTTTCGGTGTCTCGATTCGAGACTCTCGAATATCTAGTCCATGGCGATTCTGATACAACACAAGTATACACCCAGATTCTATGAGCTATAGAGTACTGGAGTGTGGAAAGGCGTTGCAATTGGACATTATCTTCGAACTGACAGCTCAGGTTGTGCGATGCATCATGTCACCTTCTTTGGATCGCAAGATTCGATCCACGGGAATTCAGAGATGACTCGGCATGGAAAAGAGAAAGCCTTGGCGTTCTTTCGCAGCAAAGCAAGAGTCGTCCACTCATGAAGATCATTGATATGGAGAGTGGCAAGGACGCAACGAAATATCTCTTCCATCAAGGTAAGAGATTCTCATTGGGCATTAACTCTTGACATTATTCTCTTGAGTGAGTCAAGGGTTTTAGGGGCCTATGCGGACTTAGATGACAAAATTATGTGCACAATGAGGCCAAGCCAGTCTTGGTTTATGTACAGAGATACATCATCATTCGCTGCTCTAATGCACAGCTTGTCATCGATTCCGGCAACTACGTGTGAGCCTGCAGCATTATTCAAACAGCCTGACCGTTGCAAGTAGGTCCCGAATACTTCAAGCTTCATTTGCCTTTACTTCACCTCTTTTGTCAGGCCTACCATAGCAAGTTGCTATTAGCAACCTTCATTCGTCGCGCTCTGATTCGCTGGCAGTTCTCATCAAATTAACCTATTCTTTGATTGAATATCAAGTTTCTGAGGAGGAAGTCCTACCTTGTTACTCAAACGGTTTAAGTTAAACCCTTAGCTTGCTAGGCTGCTCAGTGCTTTCCATTAGAGTGGGCCATTGAGTTAAGGTGTCAGCATTATTCTGGCGGACTCTAAGCGATGGACAAGAATTTTGTGGTTGGAGTTTCCAACAGCTATGATCAAGATTCTGTTCCCAATTGATTCTTCCCAAATTCAGAGTCTGAATACAATGGGCCCTCCGGACCTATTCAGACGGAGTATATCAGGGTCAGTGTAAAAAATGCGGAAATTCGACCGAACTTGATTATTCATACGTGTCATACTCGGCCACACCTCCGGCCACTGGCCTCTGAGAGACCGCCTCTCGTCTGGCCAAAGTTTGGCCGCGAAACCTTCAGACTGAAGGCTCCAGTAGCAGACTCAAGTAGGTTGAGTCAACTAACCTACCGACGGCATTGGTTAGCTTTTATATCATGTCATAGTCAATAGACCCGACCATTTTGTAAGACTAAAGCTCAAAAAACCCGAAGAACTGAATTCTTTTTAATTCTTTTCAATTCTTTCTAGAAACAATCGAACTAATATTTCTTCGTATTCTTTTCGAAAAGAAATACCTAGAAAGAAATAAAAAGAAATAATTAGGGAGAACCCTGCTTGGTATTCCTTTGCGCTTGCCTCGCGGCTCCGCGCAAAATGTCACTTTGCGAGGGTAGAACCTGGTAAATTCGCCCCAAATTCATGAGCATTTCCCGTTCCGCTATAACAATGACAAAATTGTGAAAGAAGATCTTTTGTCGCACGTGTACACATCCGTACTTCAAACTTTTCAATATGTTCACTCGGAATCCGACAATCCCTCAAGAGGATCGATGAAGGGCATTTATTGTTTTTATGAATAATTGATTGAATTAAGGAATGCGTAATTCACACCGTGTGGTTGCATGTACTACGTGCGCTAAACCTCCATCCACCGTTATGTATCGTGTGATCCCATAGCTGAACTGGTTAAGGGTGTGCTTCCACGTGCTCGAAACAGGAGTTCTATTCCCGGGCAGGGTTATACTGATACCCTGTATGCACTACGTGCGCTATAGTATAGCTATACCTCCTTGCACTGTCTTATATTGTATAATCTCACAGCTCAACTGGTCAAGGATACACTTTCACTTGATCAAAGCCGAGGTTCTATCCCCCGGCACGGTCATTCTAAGCACCTAAGCCATCGCAAGCAGCAGAGGAGGTTTACCGTGGCGCGCGCTGAAGTCGTGAATCAAGGTCGAGAATCAGAATCAGGGTTTGGTACCGGGGGTCCGGACCCCCGGTACGAATCAAGGCAAAATAACGTGGAAAAATGGAGATACTCACGGCGTGAGTATGATTCGGAATCACACGCTGAGTAAAAATCAGATTCTGAATCTTTGGCGTTCTCGAGTTGAGTAAAATACTCACGAGTATGAGTTTTGAATCACAATCACGTTGAAAAAATCTAGAATCATGATTCTTACTCACTGGGTTGAGTAAATACTCTGACTCATTGGTTCACAATCAGAATCAATGGCTGAGTATGATTCTGAATCAGGAATCATGATTCTGAATCAGGAATCATGATTCTGAATCAGGAATCATGATTCTGAATCAAGAATCGAAATCAACGCTTGAGCGAAATCAGGAATCAGGAATCGTACTCGCGAATCCTGAATCTGAATCTGGAATCAGTAATCATACTCACGAATCATGAATCTTACTCATGAATACGGAATCTGAATCAACACTTGTGAATCATGGTGTGAGTTGAATCAAAATCGGAAATCAGATAGTGAGTTGAATCAGTGCCTGTGATTCTCGAATCAGTATCCGCATACCGCCCCTGCCCAACAACTGCATCTTGGCAGTGATCGACTACCGCTGATCGACGAGAGTGTAATTCCAGTAGTAGAGGAATTCCCCGCTCCTCCACAGCAAGAATAGGGTCATCGTATGTGCCTGTGAAGAGCCATTGAAGCATCTTGCGCACATCCGAAGCTACTAGCTTCAAGCTAATGCACATATTCAAGGGTTGCGGATTATTGGAGTATGGTGTTGCTTGTCTGGGGATCGCCGGGCTTTGGTTGATTTTTCTCGACCATCGCAGCCCAATCCCTCGATGTAGAGTTATAGTTTGTCTTCAACAAGGTAGGTCCTCCGAGATATTCGGATTGTATTCGTTGTTAGAAATTCCCAGCCGTCATAGATGATCGTTGACTGGAATATGGTGAGACACTGTCTGTGCGTCCGTCCACACAGACCATCGCCTTGCGA
Source organism: Perkinsus marinus ATCC 50983 (assembly GCF_000006405.1). Taxonomy (NCBI): domain Eukaryota; phylum Perkinsozoa; order Perkinsida; family Perkinsidae; genus Perkinsus; species Perkinsus marinus. The sequence continues at coordinate 411,842 of NW_003205333.1, read as the reverse complement.
TTTGAGTTGTCTGGCAGCTCGCAGTGGACTGCTGTCGTGTTATAGGATGTTCTGAACAGTCTGTGACCTGTGGACCATGCCAGTTCGGCTGTGGGCAGGTGCAGATTGCGTCGCAATCTGCCCCGTCTGTCTTGGCCAGCCAGCTGTATCTA